>NW_015389994.1:76217-95390 GCF_001527695.2 Protobothrops mucrosquamatus
TTCCTTCCTTCCTTCCTTCCTTCCTTCCTTCCCTCCCTCCCTCCCTAAATCCAAAGATGAGTTAGACCATTGGTGGCGAACCTATGGCACGCGTGCCAGAGGCGGCACTCAGAGCCCTCTCTGTGGGCACGCGCACCGTTGCCCCAGCAGACTTCGCCAGAGTAGTGAGCACGTGGCATTTGGAAGTGACAGGGCAGGAAGTGAGCGAGCGAGTGGCGTTGCCCCCCCCGGGATGTCCCGGAGATGGTGAGGGACTGGCCCCGCCGCCCTGGCCCCAGCCACGCTCACCAAGTCTGCCGTGACCACTGCAGCCACACTACCCAGCGGGCCACGCCCCCATGCCCCCCCCTGAGGGCACCACAATGCTGATGCAGCCCTGGCACTTTGCGATAAATAAGTGGGTTTGGGGTTGTAGTTTGGGCACTCCGTCTCTAAAAGGTTCGCCATCACTGAGTTAGACGTTTCTTTTCTCTGAGTTCTTCTATTCCAGTCCTGCAGGCTGCGTTATTGATGATTGCTCTTAGCTTCTTAATGCCTTTCGGGAGAGACAGCCCTGCATCTGATTAATAATTTCCAGATTATAGCCTCAGTTTGGGCTACTAGGAACTGTAGGATCACCCTTGGATCCTCATTTTGAAAGAGGGCAATTATCTATGGTGGATTGAGCCGATAGGATTAGCTTGTTAATCTGTGCGATCTGTTTTCCTTGTCTGAAGGCTGCACCTCCGTTTAATTCTCTTATTCCGGCAGCTGTTTTCTGTGGGAGACTGAGGTTTCATGAGTCAGTAGGAAACAAGGAACCTAGTTCACTTCCCAAAGGGCTATTCTAGTCATCTGAATCATGTTTCCCAGCACAGTGTTAGTGTGTGTGTGTATCTGTGTGTCTGCGCGGGCTATTTCTTAGGGGATTCTCTTGCTATGACATAGTTACAATCCCTTGGATTTCTCTTGATTGTTGAAGTAGAACCAGGTGGATTATGTGGGTCCTTTGCTTGTCCTGCTTCTTCAGACAAGGAATGAAATAAAATGACAAAACAGCTTAGAAATGGATCAGAGTGTTTGCATTTTGGCGAAAAACAGAACAATAGCAATAGCACTTAGATTTATATACCACTTCACAGTGCTTCACAGCCCTCTCTAAGCGGTTTACAGAGTCAGCTTCTTGCCGCCCCCCAACAATCTGGGTCCTTATTCTACCGACCTCGGAAGGATGGAAGGCTGAGTCAACCTTGAGCCGGTCAGGATCGAACTGCTGGCAGTGGGCAGAGTCAGCAGAAGTAACCTGCAGTACTGCATTCTAACCACTGCGCCACCACGGTTGGAATAATGGGATAATAGACTTGGAAGGGACCTTGGAGGTCTTCTAGTCCAGCCCCCCTGCTCAAGCAGGAGACCCTATACCATTTCAGACAACTGACTGTCTAGTCTCTTCTTAAAAGTCTCCAGTGATGGAGCACCCACGATTTCTGGAGGCAAGCAGTTCCACTGGTTAATTATCCTCACTGTCAGGAAGTTTCTCCTTAGTTCTCGGTTGCTTCTCTCCTTGATTAGTTTCCATCCGTTGCTTCTTATCCTGCCTTCGGGCGCTTTGGAGAAGAGGCTGACCCCCCCCTTTTCTTTGGGGTAGCCCCTGAGATATTGAAGCATTGCTATCGTGTCACACCCCCCCCCCCAGTCCTTCTTTTCCTTAAACGAAACATGCCCAATTGCTGCAGCCGTTCTTCGTACGTTTTAGGACTTGCTGGAGTGAAATTCATCCCGAAGGGTTCACCCATCCCTTCCTGAAACCAGAGCGGTCCCATTCAAACCCCCAAACCACTTCAGCATTTACTGGGTTTTGTGCTCCTCCCTATCTAATCACAGGTTTAATGACCAGATGTTAATAGGACTTGGCTTCTTTTTGCAGGAATCAACAGATTCCGAAGGAAGACTGACGCAAACTCAGCAAAACAGACATTTGTAGGGCGGCATTTGCTCCAGACTGCTGGAAAAAATATCTATCGGTTTATCAAACGTTTGATGGTTTCTGAAGCTTTTCCCCTCCTCTTTCATGAAAGAGACAGCTTATTTCAATTGTGAGGTATTAAATCCCTCCATGGTCCAGTCCATCAGTTTTGGCTTCCTCCTATTCAGGGCTGGAGGCTTAGGTATCTGAGAGTTTTGCTCTCAATTTCTTGAGACCCTCTTTCCTCCTCCTCCTCCTCCTCCTCCTCCTCCTCCTCCTCTTTTTCCGGTTTAGTAGGGAAGCAGAGCAAATGAATGTGGGGTCACCAACTTGTCAAAAAGTGTCTGGGAATTTGCAACAAGCAATAAAAGGGACCTTCAGACCTGGTCAAAGTCAGAGAAACATATGGAAATGCTAAGAAAGTATGAAGGGCTCTTTTGTATCCCCGGTAAACACTCTTGAATGTTCATGGGGTGGGGGGAGAGGGGAGAGAAATTAGAGCAAAGCTGAAGTATGAGTTATTTACTTGGGGGTTTATCTCTATTAGGTTTTTAGTTTGGGGCATTATGCTCTAGAATAGAATAGAATAGAACAGAATAGAATAGAATAGAATAGAATAGAATAGAATAGAATGGAATGGAATGGAATGGAATGGAATGGAATGGAATGGAATGGAATGGAATAGAATAGAATAGAATAGAATCTGGAAGGGACCTTGGCGGTCTTCTAGTCCAGCCCCCTGCTCAAGCAGGAGAACCCATACCATCTCAGACAAGTGACTGTCTAGACTCTAGCCTCTTCTTAAAAACCTCCAGTGATGGAGCACCCACGATTTCTGATGTTCCACTGGTTAATTGTCATCACTGTTAGGAAGTTTCTCCTTAATTCCAGGTAGCTTCTCCCTTTGGTTAGTTTCCAACCATTGTTTCTTGTTCTGCCCTCTTTGGAGAATACTTTGACCCCCTCTTCTTTGTGGCAGCCCCTCAGATACTGGAATACTGCTATCACGTCACCCTGATTTCTTCTTTTCTTAATACAAAATATAAAACACAAGATTAAAATGTGTACAACCGAAACAGATCTTGCCCCGAAACTAGCGACATCAATTGCATTCTGCCATGCTGCCATGAGGTCCTCAAGTGTATGTGGACGAGGGCACCAAGGGCAGAGAGACATCTGTGTTGCTGCCTTCGTGTCTCTGGGTCTTGTGGGGGACATGAAAGGAGCCTCCGCGAAGAATGTGTGCTGTTCACACATTTGGGCGTCCCCTGGGCAACAGCTTAAAGCTGGCTAATCCTTTCAATCCAGAAGCATCCGAAGTGAGCTAGTCATTTCCACGAAACCATTGTCAGGAGCAACTACGTTGAGTTGCTGCACAGAAGGTTTATTCAAGCCTATATGGAAGAATCCACTAACGGTCAGTGCTAAATTGGCACTAGATTAATAATAATAATAATAATAATAATAATAATAATAATAATAATAATAATAATAATAATAATAATAATAATAATAATAATAATAATAATAATAATGAAGTTGGAAGGGACCTTGGAGGTCATCTAGTCCAACCCCCTGCTCAGGCAGGAAACCCTATACCATTTCGGACAAATGGCTGTCCAGTCTCTTCTTAAAAACTTCCAGTGTTGGAGCATTCACCACTTCTGGAGGCAGGTTGTTCCACTGATTAATTGTTCCAACTGTCAGGAAATTTCTCCTTGGTTCCAGGTTGCTTCTCTCCTTGATTAGTTTCCATCTGTTGCTTCTTGTCCTGCCTTCAGGTGCTTTGGAGAATAGCTTGACTCCCTCTTCTTTGTGGCTGCCCCTGAGATATTGGAAGATTGCTATCATGTCCCCCCTCGTCCTTCTCTTCATTAAACTGGACATACCCAATTCCATCAACCGTTCCTTGTATGTTTTAGCCTCCAGTCCCCTAATCATCTTTGTTGCTCTTCTCTGTACTCTTTCTATAGTCTCGACATCTTTTTCACATCGTGGTGACCAAAACTGGATGCCATATTATAAAGTTCAACGGACTCAAGAGGGCTTGAAGTTGGAAGACTTGTGTCAATGCAAGGATTCTGAGCTGATGACACATTTCACTCCAGCCCTTTAGCCCCCGAGTTCTTCTGCTCTTCTCCTACAATATGCCCTCATTGGAACATTGCGGCCACATCAAGGCACATTCCCAAACCTGAAGCAATGAAGCTTCCACCCCCTCTTCTCCCCTTCATCCCCGGCCAGAAGAGATGTTCCTTGTCGGAAAATTATATCTTATTTGTTCTTATATTCGAGCCCTGGGAATACATGATGTCTGGGGTGCGTGTGTTCAACATTTGCTCATTCAGAATCCCTCTTTTTTTGGACCTCGCCGAAATCTGCCTGACTCCTCTCCTTTATAAAGAAAAGGTCATTCAGCCCATTAATAAAAAATCTAAGGAAAACTTCCTGGCTGCCAAGAACAGTCCGAAAGCAAAAGGCCAAGAGGCAACTTTCTGATGCCTCCAGCTTTTTTGTCTTGAGAAAAAAATTTCTCCGGGGGTGGCAAAAGAAGAAGAATTTGCTAAGGTTGCAGATTCTCCGTTCAAACACTCCTGGGAAATGCTCTCGTAGGTTTTAGTGGGATTCTGGGGTTTTTTTTTTTTTTTTTTGCAAGCACAGGGTGGTTTCCCTCCTCCTTCCACATCTGAAAAGCATTTTAAAAAAAATAAAAAAAAATCCAGTTTTCTTTGCCGTTTCAACATCTTTTCTCTCCAAAGGTCTCTTTGGCATCCGAACAGGAAATGAAACCCAACTGCATAATGGCCTCTTTTTGCTGCGTTGCGGCTTGTCCGTTTGAAAACTTAAGACTCTGGGTACCGTATTTTCTTTTTATATACGTAAAAAAAATAAAAGAAAAGTTGCTTGCGGTGAAGAAGCAGCATGTCGCATTCTCGGGTAAGACAAAGAACTCCGTGATCGGCGTCGAGGCAGGAAAGGGAAGGCAAGCGGCTTCGGGAATGGCAATTTGGAGAAGCCAGAATGTGGGATGGTAAAAGAGCTGTGGGGATGATGTCATGGTTTAGCCCCTGGCATAAATCTGGAGTGAACTAGGAGATGGAGAACCATAGAGGCTCAACAAGAGTTGAGGGACGAAGCAATGTGCTCAACAGCAAGCCATTTCTCCCCCCCCCGCCCCCCGTGCCATCACTCTGCTAAACATCTTATTCCCACAGCACTGTCTTAGGCCTAAAGATATTTACCCATGTAGTAGGGCTGCATTGCTATTATCCTTCTCATGTTTCTCACCTTCTCATTTTTCCTACTAGCTTCACCTATGGGTATCTTATGATTTATCACTTGTTGTTTGTATCTTATGATATTCTATTCTATTCTATTCTATTCTATTCTATTCTATTCTATTCTATTCTATTCTATTCTATTCTATTCTATCCCATAATTCTATTCTATCCCATAATTCTATTCTATTCTATTCTATTCTATTCTACTCTACTCTACTCTATACTCTACTCTACTCTACTCTATACTCTACTCTACTCTACTCTATTCCTTATTTCTACTCTATTCTATTCTATTCTATTCTATTCTATTCTACTCTACTCTACTCTACTCTACTCTACTCTACTCTACTCTACTCTACTCTACTCTATTCTATTGTATTCTATTTGGAGGTTGGATAACCCTCCACTGTGGTGTCTCTAATCAGACAACTGTAGCTGCAACCATGGTCAGAACAGGTGCACATGATAGACCATGGGAGTGTAAAAAGGCCGAAGTTGAAGAGTATAGGCATTAGACCTACCTTAAATGTGATGATGGGGCAACTTTTGGGAGAGAGGTAGGGAGGAAGATCTAATATTACCTGTGGAAGAGAATCTTTCTAGTTCAGGGTTGAAATATGGGTCCTTGGTGCTTCCTAAGCTTGGCAGGTTTCTTGCAGATGCTTCATGATCCAACTAGCTACTCTACCCAATTTTATTACCCAACAGTTTTACACTGATGAGGTTACCTACTTTGGTAATGAAACATCTGCAAGAAAACCACCAAGTTCAGAGAACATCAAAGATCCCACAGATATAAAGTTCCTGGAAGTCACGTCCAGGCTCCACCATACAGGACATTCCAACTCTTCTACTTATTTTATTAAAAAAAAATACTTTAGGTGTTATATCCTACCTTCAAGGCTGAAAAGGCAGTATATAAATAAATATCCTGGAAGCATCCCAAGAGAAAATTAAAGGTTGAGCGTCTTCACGCAAGAATGGAAGTCAACGCAAAAATGTGCTGGGAGAAAGACCACCCAGCCGTCGACATGGCAAGCTATAATCAGGGATCCATTGTTAATACTCCCCATTTGTTCTTCGGGAATATTACAATCTTGATGAAATTGCAGGGCCGGTGCCTAAAAATACATTCTTTCCATAGTAGCATGTCTGATATTGAATAAGCAATTGGAGTTGACTGTTGGAGTTGCTGAGAAAGTGCCAAAGCATATTGTTCCAATAATACCTTCCATAATTAGATCATTTCCAGACTATTATAGGCATCCTATCACAGTGTGTGTAAGCTAGCCATACTTAACTCATCAGATTCAATTGTGTTTGAGCTGTGTTTCTTTGTCGGATCGCATCGCGTCATCCGGTTTGGAAACATCTACTGAATGAGGTAGCCTCTCATCTCTTGTGTCAGAAGATCTGAAATCCTTGTTATCTGTCCGCTTTCTTCCTGTAAGCAGCAAACTCAATTAAATCTGGAATGCAATGTTGTCACATTGCACGCGATTCTCCCCATGATTTCCCAACTTGCAATTTGCATCTTCCTTGTTGATGGGAACCCGAATCTTTAGCTCATTCCGAGTCTTCTAGGCCTCTGTGCCTATAGGGGAAGAGCAGGCAGAGCTGGAGGGTGGAGTTAAGCATGTCATGAGCTTAGAGTGGTTACATTGCCACAAGTGGCCCAAGCTCTCTTGAATTCTGTTGACTCTTATCCGGCACCAACTTAGTGTTGGCTAGATTCTTGCGTAAAGGCTGGAATGAATCTTCTGTGCTACAATCGAACCAATGGTTCTGATTCTTTGTGCCCCCTCTTCGTGCCTAACTCTTCGCTTAGGGTCTTCAAAGGTGGGTGGGAGGTCCTCTAAGTGGTCAGGATGAGAGGAAGTAGGTGCATGGGAGGAAATCTCTTGACTCCAGTTGGACAACTGTGTGGCTAGCTTAACAACTGCAGTGATTCACTTAACAAGGGGTCATAGAATGGGGCAAAACTCACTTAACAACTGTCTCATTGATCAACAGAGGTTTTGGGTCACAGTTATGATTGTACACAGGGTTTATCTGTATCAGCTTCCTCTTTAATCCAAAACCTCTCCCACAAAAGGAGAGCGTGAGCTGAAGATCGAATTTTTGCCAATCCACCGTGAGGACACCCTTTTCCGTTTCTCAAACCAGCGGATGCTTCCTATGAACTCAAAAATCCTCTCCAAAATCTTTCCCCAGCACAAGGTTTGCCCAACCTTTCTCCTTCTTGAGGAGGGTCTCCTGCTTGAGCAGGGGGTTGGACTAGAAGACCTCCAGGGTCCCTTCCAACTCTGTTATTCTGTTCTCTTTTGCCTACAGACAAGGTCTTGGCAGAAGAGGAAAACACGAAGCCCCTTTCAGAAAAAATATTAACAGATTTGAGAGGGACCTTGGAGGTCTTCTAGTCCAACCCCCTGCTCAGGCAGGAGACCCTATACTGTTTTAGACAAATGGCTGTCCAGTCTCTTCTTAAGAACCTCTAATGATGGAGCACCCACAGTTTCTAAAGGCAAGCTATTTCACTGGTTTATTGTTCTTGCTGTCAGGAAATGTCTCCTTGGTTCTAGGTTGCTTCTCTCCTTGAGTAGTTTCCATCCGTTGCTTCTTGTTCTGCCTTCAGGTGCTTTGGAAAATAGATTGACCCTTTTTTATTTGCAACTGCCCCTTGGATATTGGAAGACTACTACCATGTCACACCCACACACACACCCCAGTCCTTCTTTTCACTGGACTAGACATACCCAATTCCTGCAACTGTTCTTTATATGTTCACTAACTACTTTCCAGTGAGTCTCAGATCCTCACCCTAAGTTTATCTGCTTACATCATATTCCCAAGAAACGTCTTAAGTGTTTGTTTTTCTTCTCCTGTAGTTTCTATTTACCTGAATATCTCTGTTTGCAGAAAGTTCAGATGCAACCCAAGAGCTCATACCTAAGAGTGAGATAATAATAATAATAATAATAATAATAATAATAATAATAATAATAATAATAATAATAATAATAATAATAATAATAAGCGCCTTGGGTGTAATCCCAAAACAACTGGAGCACCACTTGAACACCATTGGCATTGACAAATTCACTATTAGTCAATTGCAAAAGGCGGCCTTACTAGGAACTGCTTCCATCCTGCGACGATACCTGTAATACCATCAAACATCCATATCTGCCTATCCCAGGTCCTGGGTAAGGACTCGATAGGTAGACAAAATGCCAAATCCAGTCTGAACATCTGGCTGACTGTGCGATGATCAATAATAATAATAATAATAATAATAATAATAATAATAATAATAATAATAATAATAATAATAATAATAATAATAATAATAATAAAGTTGGAAGGGACCTTGGAGGTCATCGAGTCCAACCCCCTGCTCTGGCAGGAAACCCTGTACCATTTCAGACAAATGGCTGTCTAGTCTCTTCTTAAAAACGTCCAGTGTTGAAGCATTCACCGCTTCTGGAGGCAGGTTGTTCCACTGGTTAATTGTTCTAACTGTCAGGAAGTTTCTCCTTAGTTCTAGGTTGCTTCTCTCCTTGATTAGTTTCCATCCGTTGCTTCTTCTCCTGCCTTCAGGCGCCTTGGAAAATAGCATGACTCCCTCTTCTTTGGGGCAGCCCCTGAGAGATTGGAATACTGCTATCATGTCCCCCCTCATCCTTCTCTTCATTAAACTAGACATACCCAATTATCAGACACCCTACAGTAGCTTGGCCAGGATATTTGTGACCAGGTCACAAAGAACTCTTTAAAAAAAAAAAAGAACACGTGGCTCAGATGAAGGATTTTTATTTTAGGCTATAAAAATGTAGGGAACTTGGCAAGACCGGAGACCGTTTGGAGACCGTTTGGGAGAAATAAAAACTTTTGAGCTAAGAACATCCTAAAATTAGTCTAGGAGGCATGATAGCAGAGATGTCCGTATCTGGAGAACAATTGTGGGCCTCATTAAGTGGAAAACAAAAGGTCCCCCTTGTGTGTTACTGGAAGCCACAACATATTTTTTTTTACAGGAAATTCTGGTGATCCAAACATTTGGCAGCAGTCAGGATGGAGATTTACACACGCCAAAGATCAAACCGTGTTTCCTGATCACATTCTCTCACTTTGCTTAACTTCAGCATTGCACAAAAGGCTTTCAGTCAAGCAGGATGCCACACAATAGGTCGACGCTTTCCAAAATCGTTGACATCTTTAAACTAGAGATTTTTTTAAAATGCTTTTTTCTTCGGAGCAAGCCAAAGGGAGGCGCCAATAATTTTTCGCAATAAGGGGAAAGGAAGATTTTACAAAGGAGCCTCTTTTGAGTCAAGTGGTACCCAGATGTGTTGGATTGTCCCCAGGATGATTCAGGATGATGGAAATTGTAGTCCAATACTCTGGCGTCTTCAAGGCTGGGAAATGTCGTCGAGGAAGTCGACCTCCAGGGTGTTCGCCTACTTTTGAATGGATTCTTTTGCGAAATGACGCGTTGGATCTGACGTGTTGCGTCTCTTATTGCCAACAGCTATGAGTGGAACTTCAGTGGGGAGATTATGCTCCAATTATCACCAGATAATAGATTTGGAATTAATAAATGAGTGAATGATGGGATGAGTTGGCCAGCTATAAACTGACTTAATTGCAAAACCAGCAGCATTATGTTGTTTTAAGGATTAAAAACAAAAAAACAAGCAGACAAACAAAACAGAACTTCCGAGGTGTATCTAGGCTCTGGATGACATTATACCAGGATTTAATGGGCCAATTTGGAGCAAGGGGTTGGACTAGAAGACCTCCATGGTCCCTTTCCTCCGACACTGGTCAATCATTGGCCAATTGAAGCTCTCTTGGGATGGTGGAGATCTGAGGCTACAGTCTGAAGTATGAGTCTTAGATGTACTTTTATTGGAACCGAATAAGCCAATTGATTCTACCAACAGGTCCTTGCTGGTTGACAAACTGTAATCCCACAATTTGTTGAAGAGCATATGGAAAGCTCACGCTTTTGAAAATTGGCAGGATCTGACCTTCCTGGCCTCTGAAATGGTCACCAGATCCGAACGTTGCAGTGAGGGAAGGGTAGATGGCTGCAACAAATTTTCTTAATAATCCTTGGGGGAAACCACCGAGCAACTGTCCAATTAGGCAGCAGTGTAAGGAAGGAACATGGTTACGGAACATCACCAAGGAGAATTTTGTGGTTTGATTATAGTCCCTTAGGAGGACAAGGAAGAAAGGATATGCAAAGCGGAAAGATGAGCATCCCGTTATTTTTTTACATTATTTTCGCACAGAGAAATAAGAGGAATCTTCCTGATGAACTACTGTTTTCCTTGGGAAATTCTACAATAGATTTTCATGGATCTCTAGGGGAATCGCATGAGAGAGGGGGAGGAGGAGGGGAAGTAGATAGATAAGAAGGAGAAGAAAGATAGATAAGAAGAAGGAGAAGTCAGATAAGGAGGAGAAGAGGAAGAGGAAGAGGAGGAGGAGGAGGAGAAGAAGAAGAAGAAGAAGAAGAAGAAGAAGAAGAAGAAGAAGAAGAAGAAGAAGAAGAAGAAGAAGAAGAAGAAGAAGAAGAAGAAGAAGAAGAAGAAGAAGAAGAAGAAGAAGAAGAGGAGGAGGAGGAGGAGGAGGAGGAGGAGGAGGAAGAGGAAGAGGAAGAGGAAGAGGAAGAGGAGGATTGTGGAGGGAGAAAAGCTTAACCATGATAATTCCATGAATAACCTTATAACCATGACTTACAAGATTCATAAGTAGTTGTCAGAAGGTTGGGATTAATAGACCACAAAGAAGCAAAATTCTACGGAAAAGGACTATTTTTAGACTTAGACATTGGTTGCAACCACAATACTGGAGAACCTGGAGATGGATCTAATAATACCTTTGCAGTAGTTTTTATACCTGGATCAATTCTCCTGTCCTTTGCCTATGAATAATTATATTCCCCTAGAAATATTGTAGTGTAGCGATTTTTCGGATTTTACCCTCTTCCTTTTTTTTTTGGTTTGTTTTTCTCCTAACCTGAAGAAGTTTCCACTTCTTCTTCTTTGCTGGGCGCTGATTGATGCCACTAATCCCCACAACCTTTGCTAACTTCTTAATCATTTTTCCCCCAACGAGGGGCCAATTGCCTCCCGCTATTTCCTATTTTGTCTCTCCTTTGGGGGGGGGAGACAAAGTTATATCCCTAGTCTGTCTGGGACAACCCAATGTTGCTTCCCCACAACAAAGCTGTTCCATCAGTGGGGCTAAAGGGCTGGTGGGGGGGGACAGGGAGGGACAGGAGGGAGAGAAGACATTACAATGAGCCATTGAATCAACCAAGTTCACCGCCGGTGAAGCAACGTCCCAGGTCAATTCCTCGGCTTAGCGAAGAGAATTAGGGAAGAGAGAAAAAAAGAGCTGGTGGTGGAAATTGGTTTCTATGGAGTCTGAACTGGAATGGGAAATGGTCCTTTTGAAAGATGGAGAGAGAGAGAAGAAGACGGAGAGGGAAAAAAATTCCTGGCTAGGTGCCCCCGCTCTTATCCGCAGACATTAAAATGAGTTTATTTGTCCCGTCTAAGCTCAGCTCTTTTATTCTTCGAGTGTGGAGAGTTAGTTTTATTTCTTCCTTTTCAAAAGTTTTTTTCCCCCTCCTATTTTCTGTTCAAAGACGCAAACAAACACAACTACTGAAGGAAACACAACCTGAGGCTTGTAGCAGAAGCTGTTAGATGTCAACAGCCATTGAGACTCAGTTCATTCTCAGAGCACTGTTGCATAGTTGGGTGATGAAACATCTGCTGAAGAAAACCAAAGTCTTGGAGAAGACCACAAATGCAACTGTAGCATTCTCTGGCTGACATTACCGCTCACCCACCACCCACACGTATAAAAATATCTATCTTTCCAGTTTGGGGAAAGTTCCAGGGATCTGGAACCCTGTCGCTAAATGTATGAGATATTTTAATAATTAATTTTGAATTATTGGAGGAACAGCCACTCAAACACCCATCGTGTACAGATATGGAAACTGGGATGGTATCTCTCAGGCCAGTTTGCCCTCATGAAATTTGGAGGTTGCCAGTATTAGACCACGTAGATCTGATCAGATGTGCCAGTCTTAGATCACGTAGATCTGATCAGATGTGCCAGTCTTAGATCACGTAGATCTGATCAGATGTGCCAGTCTTAGATCACGTAGTTCTGATCAGATGTGTCAGTCTTAGATCACGTAGTTCTGATCAGATGTGCCAGTCTTAGATCACGTAGTTCTGATCAGATGTGCCAGTCTTAGATCACGTAGATCTGATCAGATGTGCCAGTCTTAGATCACATAGTTCTGATCAGATGTGCCAATCTTAGATCACGTAGTTCTGATCAGATGTGCCAGTCTTATCACGTAGTTCTGATCAGATGTGCCAGTCTTAGATCACGTAGATCTGATCAGATGTGCCAGTCTTAGATCACATGGTTCTGATCAGATGTGCCAGTCTTAGATCACGTAAATCTGATCAGATGTGCCAGTCTTAGATCACGTAGATCTGATCAGATGTGCCAGTCTTAGATCACGTAGTTCTGATCAGATGTGCCAGTCTTAGATCACATAGATCTGATCAGATGTGCCAGTCTTAGATCACGTAGTTCTGATCAAATGTGCTAGTATTAGATCACGTAGATCTGATCAGATGTGCCAGTCTTAGATCACGTAGATCTGATCAGATGTGCGGGTCATTATAAAGCCAGGGCGAGAAGATAAAGATCCTTTTTCTTCCATTAGCCAGGACTGGCAGCGAGGAAAGTGACAATTGAAAAGTGACAAGGATTGCTTAATCAATTCATTCTCTATCACACCCACAAACTACTTAACAAAATGTCCCTTCCAAATTACAAAAAAAAACTGGTCCGGAATTCACTTTGGCTCATCTTTAGTGAAGAAGTAGAGAATCAAGATTAGACACGACACAACTCATCTTTGCTTGTCCCAGGGATGGCTATCTCTCTTTATGAAATATTAGCCAAGATAGAAAGGAGGAGAACGGCGTGAGTCTATCTTTCCCATGTTTAGAGTGCATTAGTAGAAAGATAAAATCAAGATTAGGTGAAGTGTTACTAGCGCTTTATAATGCCTTGGTAAGACCACACTTGGAATCCTGCATCCAGTTTTGGTCACCACAATATAAAAAAGATGTTGAGACTCTAGAAAGAGTTCAGAGAAGAGTCGTGAAGATGATTAGGGGGCTGGAGGCTAAAACATAAGAACGGTTGCAGGAATTGGGTGTCTAGTTTAATAAAAAGATGTGACATATTGTATTAGCAGTTTTCCAATATTTGAGGGATTGCCACAAAGACGAATAGTCAACCTATTCTCCAAAGCACCAGAGGGCAGGACAAGAAGACATTGTTTTGTGGTCTTCCAGATGTTTGAAAAGATTTGGGGTTTATTTAGTTCGGTCTATTTGCTTTATTCATTTGAAACAGTTCTCCGTCGCCTCCCAGTAAAGCAAAACATTTTAAAATTAGAGTGGAACTTGAAAATAATAGGTTTAAGCCATTAATAAAGTCTATGGAAAATATTGCACAAGGGATAAATTACGGTAATACAATTAATGTTCAAGTAGAAAAGTTAAAAGAGGCTACATTAGTAGGAAGCAAGCGTGTTGAAAGGCCAGTTTGATACAGAAGTTGTAACTATCCAGGGGGACCCCAAAATATAACTCCCTTCAAAAAATAAAATCCTTCAAAATGTACATTGGGTTCCTGCTTAGCTGCCTCAGATGTAACTTTTGCCAAAAGCCGGGAGGCTTACTCAATCTTTAATGAAGCCCAGAATATTAATGGAAAATGGATCTGTCGGCCAATCTGAAGGAGAGTGTATGACAAAACAATAACAACAAAGAGTCACTAATTCAAAATGTTCGTTATGCAAGAGGCATCTCCCGTAACCAAGTTCAAAGCTATTCAAGTTTTGAAAAAGGAGGAGGAGGAGGGGAGGAGGAGGAGGAGGAGGAGGAGGAGGAGGAGGAGGAGGAGGAGGAGGAGGAGGAGAAAAATCAGGAAGAGAAAGTTGCAATTTGCAATTCGCTCATTTGCAAAACTTTGGCAATCCAACCCCATCTGTGACAACAAAGGACTGTTTTATTATCAAACCAGCAGGTTAGGGGAATCTGATCTCCATAAGAGAGAACAATCATAAGTCTATAGAACTGGGAAGTAAGCCTTCCTTGGCATGGTCAACTCTTACCCGTTGTGTTTGGAATTTGCAATAGGCTGCCCGGAGTTGGTGGGAAAAAAAAATAAATATCTGCTTTCAATTCTGAATGATGTGGGCCGGGATATATTCTCCTGTATTGGTAGTGCCTATGGAGGATTTAGAATAGGATAGGATAGGATAGGATAGGATATGGAATGGAACAGAATATAGAATAGAATAGAATAGAATAGAATAGAATAGAATAGAATAGAATAGAATAGAATAGAATAGAATAGAAAATAAGGAATAGAATAGATTGTAGAATAGAATAGAATAGAATAGAATAGAATAGAATAGAATAGAATAGGAGATTAGAGAATAGAATAGCGAATAGAATAGAATAGAATAGAATAGAATAGAATAGAATAGAGAATAGAGATTAGAGAATAGAATAGAGAATAGAATAGAATAGAATAGAAAATAAGGAATAGAATAGATTGTAGAATAGAATAGAATAGAATAGAGATTAGAGAATAGAATAGAGAATAGAATAGAATAGAATAGAATAGAATAGAATAGAATAGAATAGAATAGAATAGAATAGAATAGAATAGAAAATAAGAAATAGAATAGAATAGATTGTAGAATAGATTGTAGAACAGAATAGAACAGAACGGAACAGAACAGAACAGAATAGAATAACAGAGCTGGAAGGTACCTTGGAGGTCATCTAGTCCAACCCCCTTGCCCAAGCATTTCTGACAGATGGCAGTCCAGTCTCTTCTTGAAAGCTTCCAGTGACAAAGCTTCCACCACATCTGAAAGCAAACTTCTGTTCCACTGGTTGATTCTTCTCATTGCCAGAAAATTTCTCCTCATTTCTAGGTTGGATCTCTCCTTCATCAGTTTCCATCCATTGTTCCTTGTCTGGCCTTCAGGTGCTTTGGAGAATAGGATGACCCCTTCCTCTCTGGGACAGCCCCTCAAATATTGGAAGACTGCTATCATGTCTCCCCTGGTCCTTCTCTCCACTAGACTAGCCATGCCCAGTTCCTGCAACCGTTCTTCATACATTTTAGCCTTCAGTCCCCTAATCACCTTTGTTGCTCTTCTCTGCACTTTTTCTAGAGTCTCAACATCTTTTTTTATAGTGTGGAGACCAAAACTGATTGCAGGATTCTCGGTCTGGTCTTAGATTTAGTTCTTTCAGGATGGGGAGGGTTGGAAGGATCATATTTCTCTGCAGTCATCTGGTCGTTAGTACTCTCGCTGAGAGCTCTTGAGGTCCCATGAGGGTTTACCTGTGTCCTACAGGCCACTTGTGCAGATGGGGGTGGAGCCTTCTTGGAACTGCTGAAAGGACTGCATTGTAGACATGGGATAGTTGGTGTCTTATCCCTCCTCCTCCTCTGCTGAGAGAGGGCTGTTCAATTTTTGACATAGGTCAGAGACCCTCAACTTTTTGGGCACCAGGGGCCGGAGTGTGTGTGGTTTTGTGTGCTGCCTGCGTCTCGCGGATGGGGCTTTGCTTGTTTGTGCGGACCGGTTGCTGGCGTGCTGCGGCCCGATACTGGTCCACGGACCTGGGGTTGGGGACCCTTGACGTAGGTGGCTTCTTTGACCCCCCTTTCAAACAAATGGTCCTCTCTATCCAGAATGTGGCCTTTGCTCGGTTAGATTCTGAACCACCCATGTGAAGCCAGGAGAGGCGATTAACCTTCCCACATCCTTGAATGTTTGTGCATCATTTCTTGAGGTTTCAGTGTGACACAACAGTTCAGTGCGTTCCTTAAACACAACGCTGACCTCAAACATGGGCCCAGTTTCCTGTCATATTCAAGGACTAATCGGAGTATTTCATCAAATTTCTAACCGGGTCGCTGTTCAACCCCATGGTGCTGAAACCATGGGTCAGTAGAGAGGGAAATGAAAAGCTGACAAAATGGTTGTTCAAAATACATGACAAGGAGGCCACCAGGTGAAACCTACACAGCATCATATTTTACATCTATCGGCTTAGGGCGAGTGCCCCCGTCTTCCAGTATAACATTGGAGCTCTTATATTCCAGCCAGCATTTTCAGATAAAGGTAAAATGGTCTCTAGGATGAATTGTCATGCATCTCAGAAATTAGATCCCTCAAATTTGCTTGATGTGTATCATATTTACCTGGGCTGATCATCTTTTCCTATTCTTTGGGGCCCTTCTGATTCTTTCCAGTTTTCTCTTCCATTTGACTTGAAGTGAATCCGGCAGAGAAGTCACCCTTCTAGCTAGGGAAATATTATTTTTTTCTTTTTTCAATCTTTTCCAGGTGCTGAAATCATGCTAGAGGATATCAGGTAGGGTCTCTGGATGACCAAGTGACTACTATGAAAAGGTCCTTTTCCTTTTTTTTTTAAATTAAAAGTTTTATAAAGATTACAGTATAAACCCCCATACCCACCCCAAAACCCCACCCTCCCCCTCCCCCACTTCCCAGAGCTGAACACAGGGTTATAAATATAATAATCAAAATCTATCTAACATTAACCAACTATTAAAATAACCAAGTCCATAATACGCTTTAACTCCCCTTTAACACAAATTTAAACAAATTAAAGTTAAACACAATAACAAACATATTCGTAACCTAAATATTAAACAATACCATACTAATATTAAAAATAATAATATCATCTAATTAAAACTAACAAAAATTCCATTAAAATAAACTATTAATAATAACAATACTCTAGAGTTTACTCATAACCCAAATGAAAGTTTTTAGTCCCATATTTATTCTGAATATAATCTATCCATCTTCTCCAGACCGAGATGTATCTTTCTTGTGATTGATCCTTCAAATAAGCGGAAATTTTAGCCATTTCTGCTAAATTTGACACTTTAAGCGTCCATTCTTCTATAGTGGGCAAAGAGTCCTTCTTCCAAAATTGGGCTACCAAGAAAAGGTCCTTTTCCATAAAAATATCCCACTAGGTGAAGAAGCCCTCCAGAGAAGCAGTCTAAGGCCTGGAGACAGATGCATACGGACGGAGATGAATTTTCAGAAAACAGCATCCCAATATGGAAGAAGACTCTCTGGAAGTCACTTAGTTGAAAATGAGAATTGAGATTGTCGAGGCGTGGCGGTGGGGAGAGACACAGATGAGAACGGAATGGGAATATTTAATGAAGAAGATCCATTACGGAGAGATCAGTCATCAAACTGGACTAACAGAGGAATTAATGCAATACATTAGCGTTCTCGTCTCTTCTCTTGCAGCTAAATGCATCAACCGGTAAAGACGTTCCCTTCCCCCCAAAAATGCAGAATATTTATTAAACAAGTTTACAAATCGAAAGAAATGGTACACTTCTACAGAGACGAATGTTTATTCCTTGTGCAAAAACCACCACGGTTAAAAATAATTGGGTTTGAAGCGTGTGACTCAGGCGTGGTTTGGCACAATGCTTTTTTTTTTTTTTCCTTTTCATGGAATTTCCATACAAGACACCATATGTTAGGGAATATTGCAAGAAAGAATGAAGAAGATCTCGTCCGATTTGCCGACAGACAGAAAAAGACATTGGATTTTTTTTTTTTATGTATGAGATCCGTTTTAAAGAACTGTCACGTAAAATAGTAATATAGTAAATAAAGCAAGTGCGGATGAGAAAGGCTATAATTACCTGTAGACCCATTGTGCAAGGGGGGAGGGGAATTTATTAGATTCATTTGAGACATATTTGTCAACATTCAACCAGGGTGAAAAATATAAGTTTAATGATGGCTCTCTCTATATATTGTGTACACTTTTTTTGTAAAAAGTTTTTTTGCCTCTTTGTTTTTGTGGGGTTTTTTAGTGTTATCTTTGAAATAAATAAAATTTAAAGAGAGAGAGAGAGAGAGAAAGAGAGAGAGGGAGAGAGAGAGGGAGAAAGAAAGAAAGAAAGAAAGAGAAAGAACGAAAGAAAGAAAGAAAGAAAGAAAGAGAGAGAGAAAGAAAGAGTGAGGGAGGGAGGGAGGAAGGAAGGAAGGATGGATGGCTGGCAGGCAGGAGGGAGGGGAGAGGAAGGGAGAGAGAAAGAAAGAAAGAAAGAAAGAAAGAAAGAAAGAAAGAAAAAAGAAAGAGGAAGGAAGGAAGGAAGGAAGGAAGAAGAGGGAGGGAGGAGAGAGGGGAGAGGAAGGGAGAGAGAAAGAAAGAAAGAGGAAGGAAGGAAGAAAGAAAGAAAGAAAGAAAGGAAAGAAAGAAAGGAAGGAAAGAAAGAAAGAAAGAAAGAAAGAAAGAAAGAAAGAAAGAAAGAAAGAAAGAGAAAAGAACACAAAGGCCTGCATCTGTGAAACAGATTCAGTTCTGACTGATTTTTGATGTTCCTGGATACAGAAAAGCAGCATAATTAGGGCGATGCGTCCTTCTCTCTCTACCGTCTGTCCAGATCATTTCATTAAATTTCGCCTGCGGGGGCTTCTATGCGCTGTGACCACCCAGGCAGCTGCCCCAATGAATCAGTCACGTAAACAGCCTGAAGTTGAGAGGGATGACTCTTTCCCCTTCCTCTTTGCCTAAAGTGAGGGAGAGGGGGAGGCTGCTTAGCATGACATCATTAAAAGCCCCCCTCCCCTTGGGCTTCACAAAGCCAGGCCTAATTTTAGTCCGCCTCTAACCCTTTCTCTCCTGGATCTCGCTCCCTTTTCCTGGCACCGCTTCCCCTCCAAAGACGTTCGTTCGCGGGACCAGGTTTTCCGCGGAGGAAGCAATGGGCCTTTTGTTTTAGCTCTCC
>NW_015389994.1:95490-103759 GCF_001527695.2 Protobothrops mucrosquamatus
CCACTGGTTAATTGTTCTCACTGTCAGGAAGTTTCTCCTTAGTTCTAGATTGCTTCTCTCCTTGATTAGTTTCCACCCGTTGCTTCTTGTCCTGCCTTCAGGCGCTTTGGAGAATAGCTTGACTCCCTCTTCTTTATGGCAACCCCTGAGATATTGGAACACTGCTATCATGTCCCCCCTCGTCCTTCTCTTCATTAAAGTGGGCTGGGATCGCTTTGTCACCCTTCTTTGGATAGCCCAACACTCTCCAGCTGCTGTCCCTATTGCAAAATTCCCTTTAAATCTACTATTAAGTGCCTTCCTTCCTTCCTCCCTCCCTCCCTCCCTTCCTTTTTTACCCTTCCTTCCTTCTTTCTTTTCCTTCCTTCCTTCCTTCCTTTCTCTCCTTCCCTCCTTCCTTCCTTTTTTCTTTCTTTCTTATCTACTTTACCTATCTTCCTTCCTTCCTTCCTTTCTTTCTTTCTTTCTTTTTCTTTCTTTCTTTCCTTTCTTTCTTTTCTTTCTTTTTTTCTATCTACCTACTTACCTATCTTCTTTTTCTTTCTTTCTTATTTATCTATATCTATCTATCTATCTATCTATCTATCTATCTATCTATCTATCTATCTATCTATCTATCTATCTATCTATCTACCTACCTACCTACCTACCTACCTACCTACCTACCTACCTACTTACCTTTCTTTTCTTTTTTTCTCTTTCTTTCTTTCTTTCTTTCCTACCTACCTACCTACTTACCTATCTGCTTCTTCTTCTTCTTCTTCTTCTTCTTCTTCTTCTTCTTCTTCTTCTTCTTCTTCTTCTTCTTCTTCTTCTTCTTCTTCTTCTTCTTCTTCTTCTTCTCTTTCTTTCCTTCCTTTCTTTCTTTCTTTCTTTCTTTCTTTCTTTCTTTCTTTTCTTCCCTTTTCTTTCATCTCTTCTCAAATTCTCTACAACCCAATTTTGAAGCCATCAGGCTATTGAATTGCTTGGTTTGTGAACTCCCAAAAGGTGCTTTTTCCAAAGGCAACTGGACTTTGGTTTTCCTTGAAGACGTTTCGCTTCTCATCCAAGAAGCATCTTCAGTTCTGACAGAATGGTGGGGAATGGAAGGATTTATGTTCTCTGGGTGAATGACCAGATCGACTGCAAAGAGTATCATTCCTTCCACATCTGGAATTCTCAGTAGAGTATGTGTGAGTGGCCTACCACAGGCAGTAGCTTGCCCATTCCTACAGCAAGGAATTGTCTTCTCTTGGGAAATTCATCAGGGTGTGTGAGATAATTGTCGCTTTAGTCGGAAATATACAAATGATGTAAAAGTTCCAGTACGGGAGACCTCGTGATGTGAAATCTTGACTCTACCCCTGATAAAAAGCCCAGCTTGGTTGTGAACTCTACCTGACCCGGATCGGTTCATCTGTTCTCCCCTTCGGTATAATTCTGAACTCCTAAGGAACTTGGCAACTTACTCCGAGAGACCAAGATATGTCTTTTGATGTCTGTAATCAAAACCACTACACATCCTGTGCAGATCATGATCAACGTTTGGCTTTGAAGAGAGAAGAGGCGATTATTTTCATCAAAGAGAAGTGGAAGGAAAGAAGGAAGGAAGGCCGTGACTTTTGAACCGCCTTATTATGTGGACCCAGCAAAGCTGGATTGGATAAACTAATTAAATAACTAACTTTTTTTTGTTTATCATTCTGTAACCTCTCCAAGACTGGAGCTACCTTGTTGATGGCACGGCCAAGGAACGAGACGAGACCTGTGGGGTCCTTGGCGCTCTCTGAGCTTGCTTGTTTTCTTGCAGATGTTTCATTACCCAGATTAGGTAACATCATTAATGCTAGCACTGATGCTGGTACATAGTTTGGGTAATGAAACATCTGCAAGAAAACAAGCAAGCTCAGAGAGCACCAAGGACCCCTTATGTCAACCCTGCCCCAAAGAAGACTGTGTCAACCTATTCTCCAAAGCTCCTGAAGGCAGGACAAGAAGTAAATGATGGAAACTAATCAAGGAGAGAAGCAGCCTAGAACTAAGGAGAAACTTCCTGACAGTGAGAACAATTAACCAGTGGAACGGCTTGCCTCCAGAAGCTGTGGGTGCTCCAACACTGGACGTTTTTAAGAAGAGATTGGACAACCATTTGTCTGAAATGTTATAGGGTTTCCTGGCTGAGCAGGGGGTTGGACTAGAAGACCTCCAAGGTCCCTTCCAACTCTGTTATCCTGTTATTGAACGAGATTTAACAAGATCTACAAGCTAGGACCTGGAAAAAAAAATGGAACCATCACAAGCATTTTTGGACTGCTATGCGTGGACGCCTTTCATTCTCACTCTCTTAATTAGCCACAGAAAACTGATTGGTCACTTCCATCAATACTATACCCTAACAATCTTTTTTTTGGGGGGGGGCTCTAAAGTTTGGAGAGAACCGAAAGAAAGAACTCTTGTTTGGAGACTATCTCAGATGCCATCGTAGAAGTTAGTGGGACGGCTTCCAATTCTTCCCTTCCTCCCTTCCTTTCTTTCTTTCTTTGCTGCCATTTGGCTGGTAATCACAGCGCAGGAGAGCCAGTTTCACACCCTTATTCAATTCCTTGGCATGTGGAAAACTAACATCCCCGTCCAGTCTCTCTCCCTCCCACTCCAAGCGCTCCTCAAAAGGAGAAGCAATTAAAACAAATTTAAGGTAGGAACCATATCCTTCTCCCAGCAAATCAATGGTGTGTTTTCCCCAGATCCGTGCCTATACAGCCTCATTATCTAGCTTTTATCCAAAGCAATGCTTTGGATACGTTGCTTTTTCTTGTTATTTTTTTCACCCGTGAAGCCGTAGTTAGAGAGATGGGATTTAAAGAAGCTTTCCAAAGGTCATTTTGCTTGAAACTTTTAAGGACATTTTATTTGTAAATGGGGAAAGGAGACCGGAGTAGATCCTTTTTTTTTTTTTTGCAGGGGGAGAAAAAAACCCCCCATATATTTATTTTGTCCTACATTCATTCTAAACAATATATATATTCTGAAGTTAGCTTCTCCCACATAATGGATAAGGGCAGAATGTATGACATGAAGCTTTTTTTTCCCACAAAAAAAACTTTGAAAAAGATTTTCGTCAAGCAAATCCATAAAGCAGTCAGTTTGGGATGGATATACAAGGCTTCAAAAGTTGGCTTTTAAAGCAAAATTTCATTTTTTAAAAAAAATCATTATTTCTTTAAAAAAAAAAACCATAGGCAAAGGTTTTTTCCCCATTCAACTAAAATTGGCCGATTTGGGTCGACTCTGATTAAAAAAACAAAAGGCATTATCTCTTGACTTGCAGAAAACTGTTCCTAGGGTGGCTGTTTTTGCCATTTGTAAATTTCAGCCCAATTTCAATTTGATTTCAGTCCAAAATCTGAAGAAACATCCTTAGGATAGAAAGTAAGGATGGTTGAAGAGAACTTGTAAAACAGTTGTGAGCTACTTCAACACAGCTTGAAGGAGGTTTCATGTCTTACTTTCTGTTGAAAGATAATGGAAAAAATCATAGCCTGGAATTAAGGAGAAACTTCCTAACAGGGAGGACAATTAACGAGTGGAAGGGCTTGCCTTCAGAAGTTGTGGGTGCTCCATCACTGGAGGTTTTTAAGAAGAGACTAGACAATCCCTTGTCTGAAAAGGTATAGCTTCTCCTGCTTGAGCAGGGGGTTGGACTAGAAGACCTCCAAGATCCCTTCCTATCCTATCCTATCCTATCCTATCCTATCCTATTCTATTCTACATTCCATATTCTATTCTAGTCCACATTCTATATTCTATTCTATTCTACTCTATTCCATTCCATTCCATTCTATATTCCATATTCCATATTCCATATTCCATATTCCATATTCCATATTCCATACTATTCTATTCTATTCTATTCTATTCTATTCTATTCTATTTTAGTCTAGTCTAGTCTAGTCTACATTCCATATTCTATTCTAGTCTACATTCTATATTCTATTCTATTCTATTTTATTCTATTCCATTCTATATTCCATATTCCATATTCCATATTCCATATTCTATTCTATTCTATTCTATTCTATTCTATTCTATTCTATTCTATTCTATTCTATTCCATTCTATATTCCATATTCCGTATTCCATATTCCATATTCTATTCTATTCTATTCTATTCTATTCTATTCTATTCTATTCTATTCTATTCTATTCTATTCTATTCTTATTATTCTATTCTATTAACAGAGACGTTGTGGGAGCTCCATCACTAGAGGTTTTTAAGAAAAGACTGGACATCCACCTGTCTGAAATAGTATAAGGTCTCTTGCTTCAGCAGGGAGTTGGACTAGAAGACCTCCAAGGCCCCTTCCAGCTCTATTCTGATTCTGATGATGGTCTTCTTCTCCAATCAGAACGAATGGTTTCCTGTCTTTGCTTGAGGACTTGAGGATTTGGTGTCTCCTTTATAGCCCTGATGATGTTACCTCGTTGAGTAATGAAACGACTGCAAGAAAAACCAACAAGCACAGATAGCACCAAGGAGGCCACAGTTCAACCTACAAATATTCTCCTTCGTTGGTTCCCTCGGGATGGAAGGAAAAATCGGGAAGCTGCATCACAACGAGAGAGAGGGTCATACAATGAAGAAGAGGCTATTCAAGCATATCCTTTGGGATTATAGAACCGTGTTCGCACGATACTTTGAACTGTGTCAATTGAAAATAGAGCAGTTTTGTCACCAAGGTGCTTTTTCAAAAGGCAACTGGACTTTGTTTCTCCTTGAAGACATTTTGCTTCTCCTCCAAGAAGCTCCTTCAGTTCTGACTGTCCTTGAAGACGTTTCTCTTCCCATCCAAGAAGCTTCTTCAGTTCGGACAATCCTTGAAGATGTTTCGCTTCTCATCCAAGAAGCTTCTTGAGTTCTGACAATCCTTGAAGATTTCTCGCTTCTCCTCCAAGAAGCTTCTTCAGTTAGGACAATCCTTGAAGACGTATCTCTTTTCATCCAAGAAGCTTCTTCAGTTTGGACAATCCTTGAAGATTTTTTGTTTCTCCTCCAAGAAGCTTCTCCAATTCTGACTATACTTGAAGACATTTCACTTCTCCTCCAAGAAGCTTCTTCAGTTCTGACTATTCTTGAAGACATTTCCTTTCCCATCCAAGAAGCTTCTTCAGTTCGGACAATCCTTGAAGATGTTTCGCTTCTCCTCCAAGAAGCTTCTTCAGTTCTAACTGTCCTTGAAGACGTTTCCCTTCCCATCCAAGAAGCTTCTTCAGTTCTGACAATCCTTGAAGATTTTTTGTTTCTTCTCCAAGAAGCTTCTTCAGTTCTGGCTGTTCTTCAGTCAGAACGGAAGAAGCTTCTTGGATGAGAAGCGAAACGTCTTCAAGGGAAAACAAAGTCCAGTTGCCTTTTAAAAGAAAGCACTTTTGGGACACCCACGTCCTGGAGGACTGAGAAGCTCCACCGACTATAGCAGTTTCGTCTACGTAACTTACTATGTTTGGGTTTTTCTTGCAAGGACCATCCCATGGAGATCAACGTGGACACACACCCGAAGCAGAACCGAACAGGTGCAGCCACAGAAATGTCGGCTGGGAAAAAAAAAAGAAAGAAAAAGAGAGAGAGACAAAAGTTACTTAATTACTCTAGTGCATCACTAAAGCATGCCAATCAGTTAAAATCTAATTAGGAACATACGAGAGAGGGAATGGGCTTTGAATGAAACCATCTGGAAAACAGAACAATGTTTAATCATGCTCGGGGATTTTTTTTATATATATATAAAAAGCCCCTTTTATTTGCTCTCTTTCTCTTTCCCACAGTAACAAGAGGTGCAAGAGCAAACAATGGAAAATGAGGAGGTGGGCTGGGGATCCAAGCTGTCTGGGGTTTTGTTTTTTTTTTTAAAAAGCAACTAATAAAAAGACTAATCAGGGTCTGCCCTAATGTAAATTGACATTGCTTTTTTTCTTTCCATTTGAATGATTGAAGCCAGTCTGGTGCTAAGGATCTTAAGTTAAATTGACGAACCAAGGATTAGGGGGTGACTTGATTGCTGTCTTGCAGTAATTGGGGGGCTCTCACAAGTGAAGTATTATTACCACTTTACAATGCCTTGGTGAGGCCACACTTGGAATACTGCATCCAGTTTTGGTCACCACGATGTAAAAAAGATGCTGAGACTCTAGAAAGAGTACAGAGAAGAGCAACAAAGATGATTAGGGGACTGGAAGCTAAAACATATCAGGAACGGTTGCTGGGATTGGGTGTGTCTAGCTTAACGAAGAGAAGGACGAGGGGGGACATGATAGCAGTCTTCCAATATCTCAGGGGATGCCCCAAAGAAGAGGGAGTCAAGCTTGAGATTTGTACTAAAGATTTTGTCATCCAACTATTGATTAACCCGGCCGCCACGTTGCTTTTTAAATACTTAAATGTAAAATTGGAAAGTTAATAAAATATTATTGTATTATATTTTAATATTATAAAAAAAAGAATGAAGATATATGAAAACAAGTATCTTAATTACTTTTTACATTCAATGTTCTTCTCCTGTTCCAATATTGTCTGGAAGAGGAGGAAGAGGAGGAGGAGGAGGAGGAGGAAGAGAAGAAGAAGAAGAAGAAGAAGAAGAAGAAGAAGAAGAAGAAGAAGAAGAAGAAGAAGAAGAAGAAGAAGAAGAAGAAGAAGAAGAAGAAGAAGAAGAAGAAGAAGAAGAAGAAGAAGAAGAGGAAGAGGAAGAAGACATTACGATGGATACATATTGAGATCGCCAACACAACTGCAGAAGGAGGAGGAAGAAGGACAAAGGACAAGAAGAAGAAGAAGAAGAGGAGGAGGAGGAGGAGGAGGAGGAGGAGGAGGAGGAGGAGGAAGAGGAAAGACAGGCAAAGAGAAAGAATCCAGATCTAAGACTTTGGTATGGGAACAGTTGAGGTCTTCATTAAGGAATGTTCGACAACGTCTGTATTGTGAAGTGCTACACTTCTTAGTTGTAATGACCTAATTTGCCTTTCTCCAATATTGATGGTTTTGTAGGCAAGCAGCCTCATGACTAGAGAATACTTAGCGTACGTCATCCTGATTTTTAAGCTATTAGCTCAGTGGCACCTAAGTTTCTTGCTTAAATAGTTCTTTCCCTTCACCCTCACTGTCTGACTACATCCGAGCAGGAGAGTTCCAACAATGCAGATGCACTCAAGCCGTCTCAGGAAGACATAAAAACCACTTTGTTAGGACTTGTGTTTACCGGTTTCCTTGGAAATCGCCCCACGGAGTTAGAGGGGGGAATAGCATCAGATGGGAAAGATTTATTAAATTGGGAGAAGGAAAGTGAGAACAGCTGCTCTCGGCTTCAGCCTACTTCACTTCCAGAAACACTTCCCTCCATGTGTGAACGAACCATATGACACAGATGGCATCTTGACTCGGGGAAGGCCCGGTGGAGAGAAGTGTCTGGGCAGAAAGGAGATTGCAAAGGTGGCCAGAAGAGACTCAAAGGAAGGACTGGAGAGTTTATATCCATCAAGGAACCGGCAGGTTCTAGGATAACTCGCGTCGTGAGGCTACAATGAGCCGATTGTATCAGGTAGTAGCTATTGGCAGGTGGCCACCAAGTTTTGAAGCTCTACACCTCACCTCCCAAGTTAGCCTTGCTCCATAGCCTAGAAAGAAGAGGAAAAATTCCAATTACCATTGCTGGAAAGAAAGAAAAAAAGGAAGGAAGGAAGGAAAGAGAGAAAGAAAAAAGGAAGGAAGGAAGGAAGGAAGGAAGGAAGGAAGGAAGGAAGGAAGGAAGGAAGGAAGGAAGGAAGGAAGGACAGAAGGTAGGAAGGAAGGAAGGAGAAGGCAGGCAAGTGGGCGAGGAAGTGAGGGAAGGAGGGAGAGAGAAAGAAAGAAAGAGAAAGGAAGGAAGGAAGGAAGGAGAGATAGTGAGGAAGGAGGGAAGGAAGGAAGGAAGAAGGCAGGCAGGCAGGCGAGAGGGAGTGAGGGAAGGAGGGAGAGAGAAAGAAAGAGAGAGAAAAAGAAAGGAAGGAAGGAGAGACAGTGAGGAAGGAAGGGAGGGAGGAGAAGGCAGGCAGGCAGGCGAGAGGAAATGAGGGAAGGAGGGAGAGAGAAAGAGAAAGAAAGAAAGAAAGGGAAAGAAAGAAGGAGAGAGAGAAAGGGAGGGAGGAAGGAAGAGAGGGAGGGAGGGAGGAAGCCTAGCTGTATTAATATGTTATACTATAGGTATCATAGATAACATGATATATATTATATATGATACAATGGAGCCCTGAAGGAACTCCA
>NW_015389995.1:0-2567 GCF_001527695.2 Protobothrops mucrosquamatus
TTGAGCTACCTCCTTCGCAAGGATGAAAGTCCCTCCGTCATTATTTTTGCATTGAGATGAATAAGAGCAATCGTACAATTAAACTAATGACCCATGTCAATCCTTTGTCATAAATGCAAATGATTAACACAATACTCCAAAAAACATATGCCATCGTTCTAGTTTAAGAAAAAGTGCCAACCCATAATTAGGTGAAAGCGATGGCTTTTCCCCCCTTAATCTCAACTCTAGAGAAATCTATTGAATTTGAAGACTCACGCCTTCCCACCTGGTGCTTCCAGCCCCCTGTTTGATCTTTTCAAAGAGAGACTCCTTGCAGACAATGATGCTGGCTTTTCGCGTAGAAAATCTTCTGTAACCTAAAAGCTCTGAACATCTCAGCAATTATGGCGTTTTCAACAGGACGGGAGCCTCTAATTTGGTTCAGGCGACTTTTACAGAGTGACACATGGTCCAAATCACCAATTGCCCTGTAATATTATTCCTAATGCTTCGAGCTTTAATTGGTTTAATCAGCACAATTATCAACGATCGCTTTAATTGCAATTTAAAATTGCCCCTGGCCTCAGTTAATTGGTGGGGTTGAGATTAAAGGACATGGAAATTTATTCTCTCCCCCCCTTCTCTCTCTCTCTCTGTTTCTCTGTTTCTCTTGCTCATACAAACATAGTGTCAGAAGCAAACCTAAGGACAATGCAGTGAAATCCAATTGAATCCATTTTTTTTTATTTGCTTGAACTTAAAAGAAAGAGGGGCATAGTGGCCCAGAAGTTAAGACACTGGGCTTGTGAACCAGAAGGTCAGTGTTTGAGACCCAAGCACCGCACGACGGGATGAGCTCCCGTTTTTGCCCAGCTCCCGACAGCCTAGGAGTTCGAAAGCATGTAAATGCAAGTAGATAAATAGGTACCACTTTGGTTGGAAGGTAACAGCGGTCCGTGAGCCTTGGTGTATAACCATGCAGGTCACATGACCCTGGAAAATGTCTTCATTGAATGCTGGCTCCCTTGCGTTGGAAACAGAGATGAGTATTGCCCCGTAGAGTTGACCCCAACAGAACAGGGAAACCTTTACGTTTACCTTAATAGACAGAATCTTGCCAGACTGAAACTATAACTTTTTAACCTAAGTTGTGGTTATGCTGAATCTTTTCCTTCTCCTTTTCCATTTCTGGACTGTGCAGGTTCATAACTTGCTTAGGTGCAAAGAATCAGGATGATTCGTAAAGTTGCAGCCTAGAACACGGCTTTTCACCCATTGTACCACTTTTAGGATATAGCAAAATCCGAGTACCACCGGTCGCCTAGCAAGGTGTCAAAAACTTGATGACCAAAAAAAAAAGGAAAAAAGTGATAAAGTACAGGTAGTCCTCGACTTACAACAGTTCATTTAGTGACTGTTTGAAGTTACAATGGCACTGAAAAAAATGCCCCCCCCCCAAGCCACAGCCAAGCAAAACACCTGCCTGCCGCCCAGTGGCGCTCTTCCTCCTATCCGAGGTTTCCATTGTTGTGAGCATTTCTGTTGAGGATTGGCAGCGGGGGTGGGGTGGGGGGTGTTTGGTTTTTATTCCCCCCCATCTGCTGGGTGGTTGCAGCAGGTTTTGCTCACTTCACATGACCCTGGGACACTGTGACCGTCATAAATATGAATCGGTTGCCAAGCATCTGAATGTAAATCACAAGACCCTGGAGAGGCTGCAACATTCCAGCTGATCGGTGCTTTTTCTGGGCTCAGCAGAAGCGCCAGGATCAGTGCTGCTTTCCAGCTGGAGCCTGGCACTGATCCTGGTGCTTCTGCTGAGCCCTGACAGCCCTGCAGCTCCAGCCGTCTCTCACTCAGGCTTGTGTGGTGCTGCCACCGGTTCAGCTCATTCCCCTCCCCCGCTACCATTTTTCTAGGATGGTCGCGTAGCACCTGCCAGGTGCCAATGTACCACAGGTGGTACCCGTACCACTGGTTAAAAAGCCCTGGTCTGTAGGGATCCAGAAACCGGGAGGTGATTATTAGTCCCAGTTTAGGCATGAAAGCCGGCTGGGTGACTTTGGGTCAATTACCAGGAGACTGTGAGTTCTAGTCCTGCCTTAGGCATGAAAGCCGGCTGGGTGACTTTGGGCCAATCACCAGGAGACTGTGAGTTCTAGTCCTGCCTTAGGCATGAAAGCCGACTGGGTGACTTTGGGCCAATCACTGGGAGACGGTGAATTCTAGTTCTGCCTTAGCCGTGAAAGCAGGCTGGGTGACTTTGGGCCAGTCACCAGGAGATGGTGAGTTCTAGGTCCACCTTAGGCATGAAATTCAGCTGGGTGACTTTGAGCCAATCACAAAGAGACTGTGAGTTCTAGTTCCGCCTTAGCCATGAAAGCTGGCTGGGTGACTTTGGGCCAGTCACTTTCCCTCAGCCCAACTGACCTCACAGGGTTGTTGTTGTGGGAGAAAGAGGAGGAGAAAGGAATATTGCCACTTTGAGATATTTATAGAAATAACAAAGGGATAAAAATAAATATAATATAATAATAATATAATATAATATAATATAATATAATATAATATAATATAATATAATA
>NW_015389995.1:3246-7101 GCF_001527695.2 Protobothrops mucrosquamatus
AAAATAAAATAAAAAAAAATAAAAAAAAATAAAATAAAATAAAATAATAAAATAAAATAAAATAAAATAAAATAAAATAAAATAAAATAAAATAAAATAATAATAAAATAAAATAAAATAAAATAAAATAAAATAAAATAAAATAAAATAAAATAAAATAAAATAAAATAAAATCTTATTTTTTTAGTATCTGATATTAGCCACTCTCCATATTTCTTTTAATTTATTTTCTCTATAGAAACAAACCACTGTGCATGTTATTAAAACAAAATCACCATTTACTCATTTACAGCATTTCCACAGGAGAGGAAATGAATACAACCTTGAAATACTTGGGGACATTATTATACCCTAATGCAGTTTCATTCTGTATGGGTCTCTGTATTTTTTTAAAGGCTGCTTATGAAAATAAAGAAAAATAAAATAATAGCGGATAATGCAATCAAATAGGTTATGGGGAAAATAATAAAAGAGGAGACATTCCGGAGGATGGTTGAAAGATTAGAAAAAATTACTTACTGGAAAACAAATTGTCTGATGGAAAATTAAGAGGAATTGTTTGGTATATAGGCATCTTCTCTCTCTCTCTCTCTCTCTCTCTCTCTCTCTCTCTCTCTCTCTCTCTTTTTCTTTCTCTCTCTCTCTTTCTCTCTCTTCTCTTTCTCTCTTTTCTCTCTCGGTATGTCTAGTGCAGGGGTAGGCAACCTTGGCTCTTTTATGACTCGTGGACTTCAACTCCCAGAAATCCTGAGCCAGCCATGCTGAGGGGAAAGGGAGAGTTTCCAAGCTGAGCCATGCTGGCTCAGGAATTCTGGGAGTTGAAGTCCACGAGTCATAAAAAGAGCCAAGGTTGCCTTATACCCCTGGACTAGTCTAATGAAAAGAAGGACTAGGGGAGACATGATAGCAGTGTTCTAATATTTGAGGGGCTCCTACAAAGACAAGGGAGTCAAGCTATTCTCCAAAGCACCAGAAGGCAGGACAAGAAACAATGGGTGGAAACTAAGGAGAGAAGCAACCTAGAACTAAGGAGAAATTTCCCAATGGTAAGAACGATCAACTCTTCAAGAAATAATTCCAACTTCCTGGATATCCTCCAGCATTTAAATCATACATAACGCAGCTCAAGTGTCAGACCGAGCCTGTCTAGGCCTTAACCTCTCTTCTTGTTAATAGTCTAACATTCATTAACCTTTACCAGGCATATTTAGGTCTGGCCCACTTTCCAAGAAATTCCTTTTATAGTTTCTCTCTGAAGGTTTCTTAGTTAGTAATAGGGTCTATGACAATTCGTCATAGCCAACTCGCCACAGCCAATATGAAGAACGGCTATGGGACTTGGGTTTGGCTAGCCTAAAGAAAAGAAGAAATAGGGGAGACAGTATTCCAGTATTTGACGGGCTGCCACAAGGAAGAGGGGGTCACGTTATTCTCCAAAGCACCAGAGGGCAGGACAAGAAACAATGGTTGGAAACTGATCAAAGAGAGAAGCAACCTGGAATTAAGGAGAAACTTCCTGACAGTGAGGACAATCAATCAGTGGAACAGCTTGCCACCAGAAATCGTGGGCACTCCATCACTGGAGGTTTTTAAAAAGAGACTGGACAGTCACTTGTTTTCACTGTCGGGAAATTTCTCCTTAGTTCTAGGTTGTTTCTCTCCTTGATGAGTTTCCATCCATTGCTTCTTGTCCTGCCTTCAGGTGCTTTGGAGAATAGCTTGACTCCCTCTTCTTTGTAGCAGCCCCTTAGATATTGGAACGCTGCTCTCATGTTACCCCTAGTCCTTCTTTTCATTAAATTAGGCATACCCAATTCCTGCAACATTTTTGCCCTCAATCCCCTAATCAACTTTGTTTCCTAATGCTGTTTGAATAATGAGATTCAGGTTATGCTGAAATGTATGGCTTCATCTTTGTTCCAACAGCTGGAACACTATTATTTCTGGGATGTTCATCAACCAGGCTTTTTTTTGCCATTGCTGAAACTAAGGTAAATATCTTGCTTCATTAGTGATAAACAAATGATTCTGAGAAATCTCTGCCTCCAATTGCTACCCAGCTCGGAATTATGCAGAGGGCTATAAATCACAGATTAGGCGCACATGACACAATGTGTATTTTGGGGACCAGAAGGGAGAAATAGCTGCCTTCAACCTGAGTATGTTTTTTTTTCCACTTCAGATAACGTGTGAGCTAATTAAATGGCTTGACTTCTGATTAACGGAAAATGCCCTGAATTTATAATATTCAACAGCAGTATGCCTTTATCAGTAATGCCTAAATAGAACTGGCTTTGCATAGATAACATAATAGCAGCATTGGAACACCACTTGAACACCATGGGCATTGACTAACTCCCCATCAGTCAATTGCAAAAGGCAGCTTTGCTTAGAACAATTTACATCCTGCAATAATATCCTTCACACCTTCAAAAAACAAGATTTGCCTATCCAGGTGCTTGAGAAGAAATATCAAAAGGGATGAGACCAATCTAATTTTTTTTTGGGGGGGGGAGTGTGGGAAGTCAGCCCCCCAGAGAAGGAAATATTAAAAGGGCAGAAAAAATATATTTCTTCAAAGGATCTTAAAGAGGCAGAAAAGCATGCCCAGGTTTTTTAATAGTCCCAAGTCTCCCTCCCCCAAGCAGAAACCATCTCTATAGAAATGCAGATGTAAACCATCCAGGAAGGTTGGAAGCTCCCAGCTGGAAGATTAAGAAGACAAAGACCTAAAATCCACATATCCCACCCAAACGTTAAGACAGGACATAATAGGATTAACCCACAGATTCCAAAGGGCACACCCAGACTCAGGTCAGAATACATGGCACAGGAAATACAAAGCCTCAAACAGGAACAGGAAACCACTCCAAACAAAAGGCTCCAGAGGGTATAAAAACCCACTCCCTACATGTGCTCTCTCTCTTCTTTTCTTCCAGAGCCACTTTCTGTCTGGCTTTCCTCTTCAATAAACTACAACCTTCTGGGTAGTTTATAATGTCAGCCTTTTGCCTCCAACAATCTGGGTTCTCATTTTACCTACCTCAGAAGGGTGAAAGGCTGAGTCAACCTTGAACCGGTTAGGATTGAACTCGAGGCTGTGGGCAGAGTTTGCCTGAAATACTGCATTCTGTATCTGAAGCTTCCTGATACTCTTCAAGGACAGCCCCATGTAGAGTACACTGCACTCATTCAATCTGGAAGGGACTAGGACATGAGGGACGGTAAGCAGTAACCTGTAGATACAGGAATGGGCGCAATGGGCACACAAGACAAAACTGTGCAAAGGCCCTCTTGGTCATGTCTACCAGTTTTGAGATTTTGGGCATTCAAGGCACTTTGCTTTCAAAAGAAGGTTCTTAAAGTCCTAAAAAAAGAAATTTCTTAACTAACTCCTAAAACTCGATGCTGAAATGAAAATTTCCAGAAAATTTCATTCTCCCTATCATCACTCTGTACACAGAACTCTCTCTCTCTCTCTCTCTCTCTCTCTCTCTCTCTCTCTCTCTCTCTCTCTCTCTCTCTCTCTCTCTCTCTCTCTCTCTCTCTCTCTCTCTCTCTCTCTCTCTCTCTCTCTCCCTGTCTAGCTATCTGTCTATCCCTCTCTCTATATCTCTATTGCTATCTATCTATCCATCCATCCATCCCTCTATCTCTCTATCCATCCATCTACCTATCATCTCTCTATCATCTATCATCTACAGTATCATCTATCTATCTATCTATCCATCCATCCATCTACCTATCCCATCATCTGTCTATCTACCTATCATCTATCTATCTATCTATCTATCTATCTATCTGTCTGTCTGTCTGTCTGTCTGTCTGTCTGTCTGTCTGTCTGTCTGTCTGTCT
>NW_015389995.1:7652-11761 GCF_001527695.2 Protobothrops mucrosquamatus
TCTATCTATCTATCTATCTATCTATCTATCTATCTATCTATCTATCTATCTTTCTTTCTTTCTTTCTTTCTTTTTTCTTTCTTTCTTTTTTCTTTCTTTCTTTCTTTCTATCCAGCTATATCCATCCATCCATTTATCCATCCCTCTACCTACCTATCATCTATCATCTATCATCTACAGTATATCTATCTATCTATCTATCTATCTATCTATCTATCTATCTATCTATCTATCTATCTATCTATCTATCTATCTATCTATCTATCTATCTATCTATCTATCTATCTATCTATCTATCTATCTATCTAATTTATATGCCACCCATTTCATTGTCCAGAGTGACTCTAGGCAGCATATAACATACCCCAAAGTGTGAAGTGAGACTCACTGTCTGATGATCCATAATTCTCCCCTCTCTGGGGACAATTGGAAGGAATCTGAGAGGGAGATATTCATGTGGACTTCACCATTTATGCTGTATCTCACTGCTTAAATGTTCATTTCACCGCTGTAATGGCAGAATGGCTGAAAGAAAAATGGATGCCCTTCTTTTCTTAACTCTGCTTCTTCCTTGAATGGCATCGTTTCAAGAACAGATGGAGTAGCACATCTGCTCAGCTTTTACAACTCATTGAAGTAATTAAACAATCATCGCTCCTAAATAATAAAACTACTAGAAACCTCTGTGTGCGTGTGTGTGTGTGTGTGTGTGTGTGTGTGTGTGTGTGTGTGTATGGGAGAGACTAAACATCCTCCCTACCCATTTCCTCATATCTACAATTTTATTAAAAAGGATTAATCGCACGAAGAAAGAAAGCCGATTTAATCCTTTTGTGATGACAGTATATTGAGGATAATTGAAGTTCAGCGTTTGGCCAATGCACAAAGTTAAATTTGCTGTTGTTGATTTGCCTCCATTTGCCGAGAACATTTTTTTAAAAGAAAAAAAAAAGCAGGAGCTGGGGATTCTAATCAGAAAGGATCGAAACAGAGAAAGTGAGAGAAAGGAAGGATTTGCAGAAGGGATTCTAGTTTATGAAAATAACAACAACAAGAAGAATAATAATAGTAATAATAGTAATAATAGTAATAATAATAATATGGACAACATTGATTGGATTCATTGGACATACTTGGAAATACTGCATCCAGTTTTGGTCGCCACGATGTAAAAAAGATGTTGAGAATCTCTAGAACAGTGGTTCTCAACCTGTGGGTCGGGACCCCATTTGGGGTCGATCGACTATTTCATGGGGGTCGCCAAGCAAGGCTGTCCGCCATTTTTTTTGTCTGCCATTTTTTTTGTCCGCCATTTTTTTCCCCTTTTCCGGCGGGTGCCTTACCTCCCTTGGGCTGGGCCAGCTGGTGGTCGGCCTGCTCCGTCTCTGCCGCTTGCCAGCTACGCCTCGGTCGGCGCAGGGGGTGGAACCACGCATGCGCGGCGCTCCCGGGCAGGGAAAGTCCTCGACTTACGACCGGTTGGGTAGTCCTTGACTTACGACCGGTTTAGTCCTCGACTTACGACCGGTTTAGTCCTCGACTTACGACCGGTTGGGGTCGCGGCATTAAAAAGGTTGAGAACCACTGCTCTAGAAAGAGTGCAGAGAAGAGCAACAAAGATGATCAGGGGACTGGAGGCTAAAACATACGAAGAACGGTTGCAGGAATTGGGTATCAACAAGAGAACCAATCAGCTGTTCAGAATTGAACAACTAATTGGATGACCAACTGACCACACTGGCACACAAGACATTTATGAGCTAAGGAGAATAGGGCAAGAAAATCCTGCCTGATGTTGTTACCTGGTCTGGTAATGAAACGTTCAGAAATTAATTAACCAGTGGAACAACCTGCCTCCAGAAGTGGTGAATGCTCCAACACTGGAAGTTTTTAAGAAGAGACTGGACAGCCATTTGTCTGTAATGGTATAGAGTTTCCTGCCTGAGCAGGGGGTTGGACTAGATGACCTCCAAGGTCCCTTTCAACTTTATTTTTATTTTTATTATTATTATTATTATTATTATTATTATTATTATTATTATTATTATTATTATTATTATTATTATTATTATTATTATTATTATTATTATTATTATTATTATTATTATTATTATATTAAAACAAGCCTGGAGAACAAACCACAGCCAAAAGGAATTGGGTATGTCTAGTTTAATGAAAAGAAGGACTACGGATGTCATGATAGCAGTCTTCTAATGTATGAAGGGCTGCCCCAAAGAAGAGGGAGTAAAGCTATTCTCCAAAGCATCTGAAGGTAGGACAAGTAACAATGAATGGAAACTAATCGAACAGAGAAGCAACCTGGAACTAAGAACAATTTTCCTGACAGTGAGAACAATTAATCAGTGGAACAACTTGCCTCCAGAAGTTGTGGGTGCTCCAGTGCCAGAGGTTTTTAAGAAGAGACTGGACATCCACTTGTCTGAAATGGTAGAGGGCCTCCTGCTTGAGCAGGGGGTTGGACTAGAAGACGTCCATGGTCCTTTCCAACTCTGCTATTCTGAAGGGACACAGCTCCTATCTTGTTAACATCTCAATACAACATGGATCTGTCTTTGAGAATCCAGAACCCACTTTTATTTCCTCAGCACGCATAATATAGTGGAAGATATGAAGTAGTATCAAGAACAGAGAATACTAAGATGACCTTGTCCCAAAGGTGCTTTTTTCAAAAGGCAACTGGACTTCATTTTTCCTTGAAGACGTTTCGCCTCTCATCCAAGAAGCTACTTCCGTTCTGACTGAATGCTGGAGGATGGAAAGATTTGCATTCCTTGCAGTTATCTGAGAGTGGTTGAGGCCACTTGGAGGTTTATCCGTGCCCTAAGAGGCACCTGAATAATGCAAATGGGCGTGGAACCTTCTTGGAACTGCTGAAAGGACTCTGCTGTAAACAGGAGATAAGTGGTGTCATATCCCAAGTAGCCTTAAATTTGCTGATGATTGGAGGGAGCCACGAGTTTCAATAGCCGATCTGAATCAGAGAGGCAGTTTGGTTTAGTGGTTAAGGCACCAGACTAGAAACCAACAGACCGTGAGTTGTGGTCCCACTTTGGCATGAAAGCCAGCGGGATGACTTTGGGCTAATCACCAGGAGACAGGGTGTTCTAATCCCACCTTCTGCATGGAAGTTGGCTGGGTGACTTTGGGCCAAACAAGAAAAGGTTGTCATGGTTCCAACAGATGAAACTCTTCAAAGCACAATTCCCTCCTCTAATTAACAGTCATAAATCACATTCTCCAATTAGTTTGAAATGCAGGCTTTCCCTCCAGTTCTTCAGCCCGCCATTTCTTATCATCTCTTATTTCAAAAAACCTTGGTTCTCACCCTAGTTACAATATTGTTACGTCTAACTAAACTCCCATGCACATTCCTCCTCCTCCCCCCCCCCCCCCCCCCCCCCCCCCCCCCCCCCCCCCCCCCCCCCCAGTATCATCTAATTCCAACTCTAATTCTAAGAGTAAAACATAAGAAGGAAAATGGCTGCATCTCCATATGTTGTCAAAGCAAGAACATCCGATGTTAGCAGCGTTGACAAAGGTGAGTTCTACTCACACGTTAAGCTTGAAGAACATCTGGGTGACTTTCAGCCAGTCATCCTCTCTCAGCTCTTGACATCAACCTCATGCAACAAGCTAGTTGGTCAATTTATGTTGCAACCAAAGGATCGACACTTGGAAAAGTCCATCCCTGGCACTTGTGGAAAAACACTAGGAAGAAATAAAAGGCGATGCACATTCAAACTCATTATATGGACACAGGCAAATGGGAAATTAATGTATCCATTACTTGACATCCCAATAGGGAACAACCCAATTTGGGTCATGTAAAGAACGTCACATGAGAAGCATCCAGGCTATAGCAATAGCACTTAGACTTATATGCTGCTTCATTTATTTATTTATTTATTTATTTATTTATTTATTAAATTTCTACCCCGCCCTTCTCCCTGCGGACTCAGGGCGGCTTACAGCCTTTTAAAAAACAAGTACATAACTACAAAAATACCAAGTTAAAAATATCAATTAAAATAAAATATTATTATAAGGCCAATTATTATCCTTTTTTAAAAAATTATTTTAAAACCAAG
>NW_015389995.1:12044-15363 GCF_001527695.2 Protobothrops mucrosquamatus
GACGGTACCCTGAGGAGACCCTCTCTGTGGGAGCGTATCGGCCGGTGGGAGGTAATCTGAGGCAGCAGGCGGTCCCGGAGATAACCAGGTCCGATGCCATGGAGCGCTTTGAAGATGATAATCAACACCTTGAAGCGCACCCGGAAAGCCACCGGCAGCCAGTGCAGCTCGCGCAGCAGCGGCGTTACATGGGAGCGACAAGTCGCTCCCAACACCGCCCGCGCGGCTGCATTCTGGACTAACTGGAGCCTCCGAGTGCTCCTCAAGGGGAGCCCCATGTAGAGAGCATTGCAGTAGTCCAGGCGGGAGGTGACAAGGGCATGGGTGACTGTGCGCAAGGCGTCCCGGTCCAGAAAAGGTACTTTTACAGGCTAAGCTGTTTGCAGAGTCAGCTTCTTGCCTCTAACAAACTGGGTTCTCATTTTACAAACCACAGAAAGATGAAAGGCTAGTCTTCCTTGAGCCCGTCAGGATCGAACTCCTGGCAGTGGGCAGAGTGTTTGCCTGCAATACTGCAAACCCATTCAGTTTCATATGAAAACGCCTATAATGCAATTCTCAGCTCGAGAATATTACCAAATACTTTTCAGAATGTGTATTTTTTGGGGAGGAAATAATTGAATATTCCATCTTTGCTTCTGAGGTTGGAATTCTTGAGATTGGATAAAATTAAAGCTACACATCTTGGGCTCCAGGAAAGCTCGTTTTAATAAAGAGAGGAATGATAAGTAGAATTCTGCAGCAGGGAAGCTCATGCATGCTCAAACAAGCTGAAAATAAAATCAGACTTGTGAACAATTCCAGTGAAAGATCAGAGAAAAGTCAACGGATAGCTAAGACTGCAGAAAAAACAATCGCAACCAGCCTGCCTTCCATTGAGGGCCTGTACACTGCATGAGCCAGAAAGAGGGCTGAGAAAATATCTACAGACCCCTCACATCCTGGACATAAACTGTTTCAACATCTCCCCTCTGGATGCTGCTATAGGGCATTGCACACCAGAACAACTAGACACAAGGACAGTTTTTTCCCCCATGCCATCACTCTGCTAGACGATTAATTCCCACAACACTGTCAAACTACCTAGTAGGGCCATATTATTATCCTTCTCATCCTTCTCACTATTATCCTTCTCATCCTTCCTATTACCTAATCTTCTTATGACTATAACTTTGTTGCTTGTATCTTACGATTTATATTAATTTTTATCTAGTATCCTAGTATGATTTATGTTGTTTGCTTATTTAGCATCCTATGACCATCACTGGGTATTGTATTTTATAATAATAATAATAATAATAATAATAATAATAATAATAATAATAATAATAATAATAATAATAATAATAATAATAATAATAATAATAATAAAGTTGGAAGGGACCTTGGAGGTCATCTAGTCCAATCCCCTGCTCAGGCAGGAATCCCTATACCATTTCAGACAAATGGCTGTCCAGTCTCTTCTTAAAAACTTCCAGTGTTGGAGCATTCACCGCTTCTGGAGGCAGGTTGTTCCACTGGTTAATTGTTCTAACTGTCAGGAAGTTTCTCCTTAGTTCTAGGTTGCTTCTCTCCTTGATCAGTTTCCATCCGTTGCTTCTCGTCCTGCCTTCAGGCCCCTTGGAGAATAGCTTGACTCCCTCTTCTTTGTGGCAGCCCCTGAGATATTGGAACACTGCTATCATGTTCCCCCTCGTCCTTCTCTTCGTTAAACTAGACATACCCAATTCCAGCAACCGTTCCTTATATGTTTTAGCCTCCAGTCCCCTAATCATCTTTGTTGCTCTTCTCTGTATTCTTTCTAGAGTCTCAGCATCTTTTTTACATCATGGTGACCAAAACTGGATGCAGTATTTCAAGTGTGGCCTTACTAAGGCATGGTAAAGTGGTATTAATACTTCATGTGATCTTGATTCTATCCCTCTGTTAATGCAGCCCAGCACTGTGTTGGCTTTTGATTTATCACTTCTTGCATGTATGTATGCTGAGAGCTTATCCACCGGAGACAAATTCCTCGTGTGTCCAATCACACTTGGTCAATAAAGAATTCTAATTCTAATTCTAATTCTGATAAAATCACTCTCATGGTTCCGACAGATGAAACTCTTCAAAAGAACTTCGAGGCATTGTTTACCTTAAAGAATCTTTATTTTGAGTAGCATAATATCAGCACTGCATAATGAAAGCCAAAAACTGAATTCCCCTCCCCTGAGCACATAGTATCAAAGCACAATTCCCTCCTCCAATTAACAGTCATAAATCACATTCCCCAATTAGCTTGAATCACGGGCTTCCTCTCCAGTTTTCCAGCCTGCCAATTCCTTATCAGCTCTGGTTACCATAACCTTGTTTCTCACGCTAGGTTTAGTGTTGTTATGTCTAGCTGGACTCTCGTTCACATCCCCCCTCCCAGCCTCATCTAACTCTAAAAGCAAAAGGTAAAAAGATGGCTACATTTCCATCTGTTGTCAATGCAAAAACATCCGATGTTAGCAGCATTGACAATCATCCCAGATGCCCCCTGAGTGGAAGTGCAATCAGCTGTTGAAATGTTTGCAATAATTCAAGCTGCAGAAGAGAGACTGTTTGGAAGAATCATCATCTTTTATTTTAAATGTTCGGCATTAAGCTATTTTTTTTAGGGAGAAGTTAGAAACTAGTTTTATTCCTGCCATACAAATGTTCTACGCAGAAAAACGTATTCAGTATTAAGTTCTACGATCCCCAATGTGCAGACTGGCTTTAGAGTTAGATATCCAATGCTTGTATGTGAACATGGTTTGAAGTTGTTTTGATGCAGGAAAGTGACGTTTTTATATCACAAAGCAAGACAGAAACTTCTAATAGGAAGCATTATCCCTTTCCCTCATCTCTCTAACAAACAGTTTGATAATAAAAATGCATGTTTTTCTTTTTAATATCATAATTTATTTGGACACTGAGTGCCGATTAGAGTCCAGCACGTTTTCAGAGGCCAATTCAGGCCAACTCTAGATGTTATCACCCAAAAGTAATTTTTAAGCTCATAAAATCTAATAGGCACCATACTTCTTCTTTTGGTAATGTCTCCTAAGAGAGATAGTTAGAACTATCAATGGTAAGAATATGGATTAGCATCCAATTCAGGTGGATGGACTTGTGCAGACTCAGTAATTGACAGCTTCAGGCATCTGCCTATCCAAGAACTAATATTTTGTTGTTCCTTCTTATAGGGAGACCCCATTCTTTAAGGAGATGATTTGGTTGCCCTATGGCAGCTTATTTTTGCAGAGAGAGAGAGAGAGAGAGAGAGAGAGAGAGAGAGAGAGAGAGAGAGAGA
>NW_015389995.1:16478-25153 GCF_001527695.2 Protobothrops mucrosquamatus
TGGATATCTTCAACAAATGCTATGGGAGTGCTTGTAACATTTATTGAATTGTCTTAGCCTTCTCCCACAATTACATTTCCAAAGGCGATGAATAGATTCAGAGTTACATTGGGAGCAAGACCCTTGGTACAGGAGTTTTATTTTATTTTATTTCAATTGCAATCCTTTCAGTAACTATTTCTGTAAAAAAAAAAAAAAAAGTAGGAACACATACTATTGGATTCTACAGCTTAGTGTTGTCTAAAGTTATTCTTCATCTGTGTGATACAGTTTGTATATTTTTATGTACTTTTTTCTCCAAGAAGAGGAGAGACATCAGCTTCCATTCAACCGTGACGATGCCAATATGACAAAATTTGTGACTTTGCAACACAAAGCCCTTGTGCTGCGAATTTGCACAGAAATAGGTAAGAGGCAGAATATTGTCATTTACCCTCTCTTAAAAATGAAGGCAAAAATATGTGTCCAAGATTATGTTGTAGGATTCAATCTTATCAGGATCCAGTTTATCAGGTACCTAAGAGCCGAGGACTTGGCAGCACAAGGAAACAACATCCAACAACTTAATGGCTGGTCATCAACCATCCCAATCAAGAACTAAAAAGCTACACACAACTAGGCGCCAAATAGATACTGTGCATTGTTGTTAGTTGCAAAGTCATGTCCGACCCACTGCAACCCCATGGACAACATTCTTCCAGGCCTTCCTGTCCTCTACCATCTTCTGGAGTCCATTTAAGCTCACGCCTACTGCTTCAGTGACTCCATCCAGCCATCATCATCCCCTTCTTCTATTGCCCTCAATCTTTCCCAGCATTAGGCCCTTCTCCAGTGAGTCCTTCCTTCTCATTAGGTGGCCAAAGTACTTGAGTTTCCACTTCAGGATCTGGCCTTCTAAAGAGCAGTCGGGGTTGATCTCCTCTAGGACTGACCGGTTGGATCTCCTTGCAGTCCAGGGGACTCGCAGGAGTCTTCTCCAGCACCAGAGTTCAAAGGCCTCCATTCTTTGGCGCTCAGCCTTTCTTATGGTCCACCTTTCATACTGTGCATAGAATAGCTCAAAGCACACATTCTAGTAGAGAGAATTTCCCTGAGGATGGGCTCCAGCATGACTCAGAAAGTTTGGAAGACTAAACCTCAGGGTCCCTGTGACCGACCCAGATTGGATCCTTACTCTCTCTTGTCTACTACTCACCCTCAGTAGTTGGCACCCAGTTGGTTTAAAATAACGTCAGGTGCAAGAAATCAGGATCCAGGGTTGTTGAAATGAGGACAAGTGTACTCCACATTGTCCTTAAACAAGAATTTGAACTACTAACAATCGAGGTAAATTAGTGGTAGGTAAGAGTCAATGGAATTCGGGGGTGGAGGGACAAGAGTTGATGGCTCACGTGGTTGGGATACTGGGTTGATGATCAGCAAGCCCGTGTTCAAGACCTGAGTGCTGCTGTGTGGCAGGATGAGCTCTCATCACTCAGTCCAGCTCATGCTGACTCCAGCACTTTGAAAGCGGGTGACTGCAAGCAGATAAATGGGTACCATTTCGATGGGCAACATAATAGGAACAAAGTAAGGTTCTACATTTAGGCAAGAAAAACCAAATGTACAGGTATAGTATAGGGGGTACCTTGCTCAATAATAGCAACTGTGAGAGGGACCTCGGAGTCCTAGTGGACAATCCCTTAGATATGAGCCAGCCGTGTGCTGCAGCTGCCAAAAAAGCCAACACAGTGCTGGGCTGCATTAAAGAGGGATAGAATCAAGATCATGTGAAGTATTAATACCACTTTACAATGCCCACAAGCTTGGAGAATAAAACTTCACCCTCAAAGTGGGGGATTGGGGCTGGACGCAGATCTCTCATGAGTGCGAAGGGATTCTAAACTGATGACTTACTTGACCCCTCCCTCAGGCTCAGCCTGGCCATCTGCTACAGCTAAACTGTAAAGTAACTGGAGTAATCCTTTTTAGAAATCTTGTGTAACCCTGATTCTTGGACCCAGGACCTGGTGATCACCCTATTTTTACACCTGCTTACCAATTACTGCTCCTTCATGGATTACTGCCTTGTCATAGTGAAGGGGCTTGCATAACTCAATGAAGCTATGAGCTATGTCATGCAGGGCCACCCAAGACGGACAGGTGAGAGCAGAGAGTTTTGACAAAATGTGATCCACTGGAGAAGGAAATGGCAACCCACTCCAGTATCCTTGCCATGAAAACCTCGTGGACAGTACCAAAAGGCAAAGATAGTAGAGGACAGGAAAGCCTGGAGGAATGTTGTCCATGGGGTCGCGACGGGTCAGACACGACTTCGTAACTAACAACAACAAACCAATTACTGTGGCACCAAGCTTTGGATGTTATAACCATTATTCATTCACCCCCAGATATTGCTGGAGACCCATTTTTTTTTCTCTTTGGAACCTGAGTTTAAACAATTAGCCGTTAACTGTAAATCTAACTTTTCCATTAAAATAATGCTTAGACAACACTGCAAGGAGTAATTACAGACCACTTAATTCAGTTTAATTGCACTAATTGACATGGAGCTACAGTTGTCATAATTCAGAAAATAGCCACCTCTAATTAATACACATTTTGCAATTACAAGCACGATGAATGTTTTACTTTGCAAAGTGTGTCTCATTAATATGTCATGCCATGTTCAGCACAATTAATTTCCTTTTATTCTAAAAGGGTTGTTTGTACATATCACTGCTCTGGCACGCAGCCAGGGCTGTTATCATGAAGTGGCATGATCCAAAGCTCCAAATTTGATCTCTCTTGACCTCAACGTACGACCACAATTGAGCCCAAAACGTCTGTTGTTAAGTGAGACATTTGTTCAGTGAATTTTGCCCCATTTTACGAACTTTCTTGCCACAGTTGTTAAGTGAATCGCTGCAGCTGTTAAGTTAGTAACCCAGTTGTTAAGTGAATCTGGCTTCCCCATGGACTTTGCTTGTCAGAAGGTCGCAAAAAGGGGATCGTGAGACCCCGGGATGCCACAAAGATCATAAATACGAACCAGTTCAAACATGTGAATTTTAATCACGTGATCATGGGGATGCTGCAAAAGTCGTAACTCTGAAAAACGGTCCTTTTTTTCAGTGCCGTTGTAACATTGAACCGTCACTAAATGAACGGTTGTAAGTCAATGACTACCTGTATTGTGGTTCATCACACAGCTAGATGTTTAGACTAGAATTGGCATTTTTTTTAATAAATATTTTATTAGATTTTATAAGGATAAAGGGGAAGTGGGGTCAATAAGGGTAAAACAAGGGGTGACAAACAAAAAAGGTTAGACCAGGGGAAGGGATCCCCCACATTAAATCAACGCTTCAGCAAGTAAACCCGTCCGGGTATACATATTCAATCATGATAATTAATATAAGATAACAATACTTGATATAATATTACTAATTATATTACTAATTAATCAGATGACTTTAACACATTAATATATTACTTATTAGTTATAGTCACTTATTGTTAAAATCACAAAAAAGAAAAAAAGAAGAATTCATAGAAATAAACATAAAATTTAAATACAAAATAACAATTATCCCATTGAATTTCATAACCTTTTCTCACTCTATCGTGTTACTACCCATTGGTGAAATTTATCCCATGTTTTAAAATAGATTGAGTCTTCTTTCTCTTTCCTTTCTAAAGTTAATCTGTCCATTTCAGCACATTCAAGTATTTTCATTATTATAATCTGGTCAGATGGTAGATTTTCGTTTTTCCAAAATTGGGCAAATACTATTCTCGCAGCTGTTAATACATGTAATATTAACATTTTTGGCAGTTTTTTTATCCACCTATCGAGACCATCCCAAGTCCTGGGATAGGCAGATGTTCTCATTTGATGGTGTTAACGGTGTTTGTTTGTTTGTTTATGATATTTGGCATCCATCTTGTATCCAACGACTCTGGGTGGCTAAAGCTATCATAGCAGGATGTAAGCTGTTCCAAGTAGAGCTGCCTTTTGCAATTGACCGATGGAAAATGTGTCAATGCCGATGCTGTTGAAGTGACACTCCAGTTGTTTTGGGACCCATGATTACTGGGACTACCTTTGCTTTCTTTTGCCACTGTCGTTCTATTTCTATTTGCAGGTCTTTTGTTATCTTCTCCAGTTCTTTCTTTTCTTTTCTGCTGTCTCCATTTATTTGCCACCTATCATGCCAGGGGGCTAATCTTATACTAGCAGGAATACTCCAGAATATAGGAATGGCCAGCAGAAAGTGAGTTGGGCCAGGACAAAAATACTAAGTTGGATTTAATTTTATTAGACGACTTGATTTGGGACACAACAGCTGGTTTTATGGATATGGATATCCATACTCCATAGGTTTTAGGTGGAGGAATGTTTTGCATAAAGAAGCTACCTTACTCTGCAAACTATTGCTAAACGCACCATGAACAAATTTGCGTTGTATCTCCTAAAAGCACAAAGATTAAGGAGAGATTCGACCTAGAAATAAGGAGCTTCGTCATTGGAAGCTTTCAAGAAGAGACTGGACTGCCATCTCTCAGAAATGGTGTAGGGTCTCCTGCTTGGGTGGGTGGGGGGTTGGACTAGATGACCTCCAAGGTCCCTTCCAAGTCTGTTATTCTGTATTCTGTAATATAGCCTATTGCTTGTAGATTATTTGTCCATTTAACCAGAATGGTTTCCTTAAAACAGGCCTTTTAGCAGACAGAGATATTTCACATCACCTGCACATCACCACAGTTTGCTTGTTAAATTTAAATTTAATACATAATTTATTTAAATTAAATTTATTAATTTTTCATGCCCTACAACAGTGGTGGCGAACCTATGGCACACGTGCCAGAGGCGGCACTCAGAGCCCTTTCTTTGGGCACGCGCGCCATGCCCCGGAAATGGCAACCATCCCTCTTCAACGAGCCGCCTGCTAACTCATTGAGATCCAGATGCATGGCCAGCATGGCTGGTGGCCAGATGCATCCCAGCATGGCTGGCTGGTGGCCAGATGCATCCCAGCATGGCTGGTTTCCCTCCCCCCCATCCCATCTTTCCTGGCCTCGCATGTTCTCCTTTTCCCGGGCACGACCCACTGCATCGCCTCCTCAGCTGTCGGCCATCCGTCCAGCTCAGAGGCGGCTTCTCTGAACTGTTGGCGGCGGGCTGCAGAGCCCCAGAGTGCGCCGGTTGAGGGGCCGGCAGGCTGTGGCTGCTGACGGACACTGTCAGCCCCCTTGCGCTCGCTGGCCTCTGTGTGCCGATGGTGTCAGGCAGCAGCCGCCCCGGCCTCGCCTTGCCCTGCGACAATGGCACCCCCGCCCTCTCTCGCCTTGCCTCGCCTAACTCCACAGGACGAGCCTCCTCCCCACCGCCCCACCTGCCAGAGACCCCCTGGATCTCCCCCAACCCTGCCCAGCCCCCACAGGCATCCCTCCCTACGAGCAACATAGAGGTGACCACGCCCACCTTGGCCATACCTACCCAGTCTGCAATGACCACCAGAGCCACGCCCACCCAGTGGGCCACACCCATCCGGCACCCAGCAATAAATAAGTGGGTTTTGGGTTGCAGTTTGGGCACTCGGTCTCTAGAAGATTCACCATCACTGCCCTACAAGGTTACTGTGGGCAACTTAGAAGCTATAAAACAAGTAAAAAATACTTAAAACATTAAAACTACACAGATTGAAATATTATTAAAACATTTGTATTGAGAGCCCAAAGAGTGAACTTCAGCCACGATGTACACCAGACATGGAAAAAATTTGTTCTTCTAAATGTCAAACTACCTGTCCCAGTAGCCTTAGATAGCATAACCAATGGTGAGGGATGATCAATCAATTTTTCGCTCTTACTATATGAGAAGCACACTCACTTTCCTGTGGATTAAGTAGCTATTATACTGCAAATTCTATGAGCCTCGGGAGATGTCTCAAGTCAGGTAAATTCATTTTTTGAGAGCAGAAAATGAACTCTAGCTTTGCCTTTCTCCCAGTCTCTCCAGAAATGTTGACAGTCCTTATCTCCCTCTTAGTCAGTGGTGGGATTCAGCCGGTTCTAGGCTGCATTAACAGAGGGATAGAATCAAGATCACGTGAAGTGTTAATACCGCTTTACAAGGCCTTGGTAAGGCCACACTTGGAATACTGCATCCAGTTTTGGTCACCACGATGTAAAAAAGATGCTGAGACTCTAGAAAGAGTACAGAGAAGAGCAACCAAGATGATTAGGGGACTGGAGGCTAAAGCATATAAGGAACGGTTGCTGGAATTGGGGATGTCCAGTTTAATGAAGAGAAGGACGAGGGGGGACACGATAGCAGTGTTCCAATATCTCAGGGTCTGCCCCAAAGAAGAGGGAGTCAAGCGCCTGAAGGCAGGACAAGAAGCAACGGGTGGAAACTAACCAAAGAGAAAAGCAACCTGGAACTAAGGAGAAACTTCCTGACAGTTAGAACAATTAACCAGTGGAACAACCTGCCTCCAGAAGCGGTGAATGCGCCAACACTGGAAGTTTTTAAGAAGAAACTAGACAGCCATTTGTCCAAAATGGTATAGGGTTTCCTGCCTGAGCAGGGGGTTGGACTAGATGACCTCCAAGATCACTTCCAACTTTATCATTAATTAAATTCTTGGTTCGCACAGCTTTGGCAGAACTGGTTGCTAATTTTGTGTTGCCCAGGCCCAGAATGGACTTCCGGAAGCGGAATCCATGCAGAGAACCAGTTGTTCATCTATTTGAATCCCACCACTGCTCTTAGTTGGTTTCTGATATTGGGAAATGTAGGGGGGAAACGACAAACAAGCGGTTCTAGGCCATATTGAGAGAAGTTTAGAAGATCCCAACCATGGTGCAATGTAGTCCAGAGTCCCAGGAGAGAAGTGCTTTTCCCCAGAGGTCAAAGAGACAACAGAACTTGGAATGTCTGGTCTGCAGAAAGAGAGCAAGGTCAGACCCTCCTTAGCAGTTCACAGAGTATATCTATAGTTATTGCAGATGGTGGCTTTAGAGAAGGACAACAGAATCATCACAGAATAGCAGAGTTGGAAGGGACCTTGGAGGTCTTCTAGTCTAACCTTCTGCACAAGTAGGAGACCCTATACCATTCCAGATAAGTGACTGTCAAGTTACTTCTTAAAAACCTCCAGTGTTGGAGCACCCATAACTTCTGAAGACAAGCTGTTCCACTGATTCATTGTTCTCACTGTTAAGAAATTTCTCCTTAGTTCTAGGTTGCTTCTCTCCTTGATTAGTGTCCATCCGTTGTTTCTTGTCTTGCCTTCTGCTGCTTTGGAGAATAGCTTGACTCCCTCTTCTTTGTGGCAGCCCCTCAAATATTGGAACACTGCTATCCTGTCACCCCTAATCCTTCTTTTCACTAGGCTAGACAATCTCAATTCCTGCAACCATTCTTCACATGGTGTAGCCTCTAACCCCTTCATCATCTTAGTTGCTCTTTTCTGCACCCTTTCCACAATCTCTATATTTCTTTTATAACATGGTGACCAAAACTGGATACAGTGTTCTAAGTGTGGTCTTATTAAGGCATTATAAAGCAGTATGAATAGATAAAGATGAGAGCAGTGGTGGGATTCAGCCGGTTCGCACCACTTCGGCAGAATCGGTAGCTAATTTTTTTGTTGCCCAGGCCCAGAATGGACTTCCGGAAGTGGCATCCATGCAGAGAACCGGTTGTTTACCTATTTGAATCCCACCACTGGATGAGAGGGAGGGAGGGAGAGAAAGAAAAATCTAGCTATAGACAAAGACTTTTTTTTAAAGAAATAAACATATAAAAAGCAAACTTATTTTTTTTATCAGCAGCATTTTCTTTAGAGCTGATTCCCCGAAGACAGGCAAAAAATTGAAACATGATTGCTATTTTTTATTTCCCCATTTTATGTGGATTGAAGATCACAAGCTGTGACTTAATTCTTCAGAGGCAATAGTCCTTAATTTCAGATGAGCCTCAGAGGGAAAATACTCAACCTTCCAACTTTCTAATCTTTCCCAAAGTTTAGCTTTCATTCCTTCCGCCCAAGACGAGCCGAGTTCTGTTCTCATTCTCGAGTCAAGATAATCCGGTCAGAAAGTAATAAATAACTCCAAACATACATTTTACGGCCTCAGGAAAGCTAGTGAAAAATGAAAACAAACAAGCAAAAAAATAAAATAAAAAAGTAAAGAGAGGGAGGTTGTCCAGTTTATTGTGTAGTGCTTTCTGACTAACAAAGGAAAAGAAAGAAAGAAGACATATTTATTATCACAGAGGCAATGTAATCTAAAGAAAGAAGTGGTGGCTTTGAATTGGGAAAAAAAATGATTGACCTCATGTAGGTGGTGTAGAAAAGAAAATTGCTTGCAGACAAATACAGAAGAATTTCCCACTAAATAGTGGTGTTATTTCAGGAGTCTGACTGGATTCAAATCTTTTCCCAAGTTGCATTTGCAGAGCGCAGTCCCTGGGAGATGCAAAATATGCGTGGTAAGACATCAGAGTCCAGGTAGATGGCAATATGTAATTGACTGTGGCCTCTCCAAAGCAAAACTAAGAGGGCCCGCAATGTGGGAGGCTAGGGGCTTGACAGAAAAGAGGAGGAGGAGGAGGAGGAGGAGGAGGAGGAGGAGGAGGAGGAGGAGGAGGAGGAGGAGGAGGCGGAGGAGGAGGAGGAGGA
>NW_015389995.1:25324-28152 GCF_001527695.2 Protobothrops mucrosquamatus
GAGAAGGAGGAAGAGGAGGAGAAGAAGAAGAAAAAGGAGGAGGAGGAGGAGGAGGAGAAGGAGGAGGAGAAGGAGAAGGAGAAGAAGAGTGAGAAAGAGAAGGAGAAGGTCCAGTGGTCAGGAAGAGAGCAAGATCAGACCCTCCCTATCACAGAGTATAACTATATTTATTGCAGACATTGCTCTAGTCTGGCAAGATTCTGTATGCAGGCGAACAACAGTAAAGGAGCTACTCAGAAGCCACTCAAAGTATCTTTGTTCTTGGAGCGGGGGTGGGGTTGGGGTCTAACCATTCCTGAGGCACTGCACAGTCATTCTGTTGACAATTCAATTTGTGAAAGAGGAGATGTTTTAATTGCATCTCCTCGTTTTTCTCTACCCCCCATCAAATTCCAGTAGGTTTTCTCCTGCTGAAAAAGGGGTGTTCAACTTTTCTCCACTTTTGTTTTCTGTTTCTCAAATTTGAATGGGAAAATTGGTTGGTAAATAAGGAATGTTATGATGAGCATATCTACATTCGTGGTTTTTTTTTGTCTCCTGTGTACCCAGTGCAATTCAATATTATTAGTTTTTCCATTAGAGCCATTTCCAGTCACTTATTCAATTCAACAGTTCCATCTCTCCCTCGTGTTATTATGCTCCAAGCCTTCCCTGCGAGGGGGGTGCATTTGATGATTCATTTTGACTATTTACTGATATAACCATTTCAAGTGAGGATAATGATCCCTTTGCAGGTCACGTGAGTTATGCTAACCGTCTTGGAAGTATTAAAAAGATCCGCTTGCCTGCAGAGTTCTTTGCCTCTCTGTGTTCTGTCTAATGGATATTATTCTGAAAGACCCATTTCCAGCAGACGAGACTTAAAAAAAATAGTTTATCTTGCATTTCCCTGGATTCTGTAATGAAACTGTTAGAACAATGCATCAACATTTCTTTTTTCTTTTTTTTACAAATTTTATTAAATGTACATTTTAAAAACAAAAGTGGGCATGATTCAACTTTCCTGGCTTCAACAGGGCTATTAGTATTACCTTACGTTCCAGAAGGAAAAATAGAAACTTAAAATACATTCTATAACAGTGGTTCTCAACCTTTTTAATGCCGTGACCCCAACCGGTCGTAAGTCGAGGACTAAACCGGTCGTAAGTCGAGGACTAAACCGGTCGTAAGTCGAGGACTAAACCGGTCGTAAGTCGAGGACTAAACCGGTCGTAAGTCGAGGACTACCCAACCGGTCGTAAGTCGAGGACTTTCCCTGCCCGGGAGCGCCGCGCATGCGTGGTTCTGCCCCCTGCACCGGCTGAGGCGTAGCTGGCAAGCGGCAGAGATGGAGCAGGCCGACCACCAGCTGGCCCAGCCCAAGGGAGGTAAGGCACCCGCCGGAAAAGGGGGAAAAATGGCGGACAAAAAAATGGCGGACAAAAAATGGCGGACAGCCTTGCTTGGCGACCCCCGTGAAATGGTCGATCGACCCCAAATGGGGTCGCGACCCATAGGTTGAGAACCACTGCTAAAGCAGGACAGAGTATAACAAACTGTGCGTCTGTAATTGTTTTGATAAACCATCTTTCAATCGTCAACGTTGTATTTATATATCTTTCAGTTGAGTCCTAATATAGGCACTAATAAGAAGTCCTTATGATATCAACTAGTCAATCGATAGTCACCTCAGCGATCCTCCTTATCTCTAACCAATTGTACAATTTTTTCCAAATTTCATAATACTCTGTTTCAGTTTTATTTTTAATCTCTAGAGTTAACCTGTCCATTTCGGCGCAGGATAAAATTTTATTTATTATTTCTTCCTCAGTGGGGGGTTTCCTTTCCTTTCCATTTTTGGGCATATGCCAATCGTGCTACGGTTAAAATAAATGCATCAACATTTCTAAGGGCCAAGAAGCCTACTAAGCATATCAAGTAGCTGTGTGCGGCGGCAGCCAAAAAAGCTAATACAATCCTTGGTTGTATAAACAGAGGGATAGAATCAAAATCACGTGAAGTATTAGTACCGTTTTATAAAGCCCTAGTGAGGCCACACCTGGAATACGACATCCAGTTTTGGTCTCCATGTTACAAAAAAGATGTTGAGACTTTGAAAAAAAAAGTGCAAAGAAGAGCAACTAGGATGATTACAGACCTGGAGACTAAAACATATGAAGAATGGTGGTAGGAACTGGGTTTATCTTCTTCTTCTTCTTGTGCCATATCCGTTATCAGACGGTGGCGATCATGTTGGCGATCCTGTTTTTATCAGCAGCCACACGAAAAAGTGCTGCTGAGTTTTGTCCAAACCAGTCCCTTAGATTTTGAAGCCACGATTTTCTTCTTCTGCCTGGACCTCATTTGCCTTCGATCTTTCCCTGGAGGATTAAATGGAGTAGGCCGTATTTTTCTGGGTGTCGCATCACATGTCCGAAATATTCTAACTTTCGTTTTTTAATTGTTTTGATGATTTCCCTTGGCTTTCCCAGGTGGCTTATCCCCTCCTCATTTCTGATCTTGTCCACCCAGCTTATACGTAACAGCCGCCTGTAAATCCACATTTCAAATGCTTCTAGTCTCTTCAGGTGGCCTTCTGTCAGAGACCGACTCTCTACTCCATAGAGCAGGATAAAAAAAATATAGCATATGACAAGCCTGATTTTCAGTCTTAGGCTTAGGTCGTGACTAGCCTAGTGAAAAGAAGGTCTAAGGGTGACATGATAGCAGTGTTCCAGTATTTAAGGGACTACCACAAAGAAGAGGGAGTCAAGCTCTTCTCCAAAGCACCAGAAGGCAGGACAAGAAACAATGGATGGAAACTAATCAAGGAGAGAAGCAACCTGGAA
>NW_015389995.1:28732-32699 GCF_001527695.2 Protobothrops mucrosquamatus
ATGGAGGCCTAAAGCGAAAAGGTTTTATAAAACCCAGCTGAAGGCCTAGGACTAGGGCGATGGCGCGCGTGCCCACAGAGAGGGCTCTGAGTGCCGCCTCTGGCACCCGTGCCATAGGTTCGCCACCACTGACATAGGAGAACAAACCCATCAGGACAAGATTCAGCAGTCCATCTGCATTTAAAAGACAAAGACTGCTGTTTCGAAGACAGCAAAGTCCACATTTTGGACAGAGAGGACCGCTGGTTTGGAAAGAGGTGCCCAAGAGGCCATCTATGTCAAAACTGGACAGCCCTCTCTCAGCAAAGGAGGGGGGATCCGACATCATCTATCTCCAGTCTACAATACAATCCTTTCAGCAATTCCAAGAAAGCTTCACATCCATTTCCACCACTCAGGTGACCTTGAGGACACAGATAAACCTCCAGGTGGCCTCAAGGACTCACTAAAAGGATGTAAATGACCAGCAGTCTGCAAGGAGTATAAATCCTTCCCTTCCCCACCATCCAGTCAGAGCTGAAGAAGCTTCTGGGATGAGAAGCGAAATGTCTTCAAAGAAAAACAAGGAAGTCCAGTTGCCTCATGAAAAAGCACCTTTTGGACTTCCCAATTTTTTTTTAGGGGACAGAAGGGGCAAATAACATTTGTTTTCTCTTCACCGTCACAGCTTCGTCTGCATGATGTGAGAAGAGGTTTGTTTACATTTCAGGCTGAACCAGCTTAATTTCCAGTACCCAAACCAATATTTGAAATGGAGGGCAATTACCCTTTGATGTTCATACTCTGCTGAATTTTACACCATATTTCCTAATTTCCAAAATGTTCAAAGCAATGCGCTTTCGAGAAAATTATACGTAAAATATACAAATTTGGCCAATGCCCTAGAAAAACAGCTCGGCTGCAGGGAGAGAGGGATGGGTTGCTGAAAATGAATGCTTTAATGGGAATTCATCGACTGTTCAAAGGGGGAGGGGTCCCCAGGGGAAGTGAGGGGGGCTGGAGACCACAAGACAGGTGTTGTGTTCTCAAAACGTCTTCAAAGAAAAACAAGAAAGTCCAGTGTATTTTGGAATGCTAAATCATAGGCGCAGAAGTCTTACCTTCACTCTTTCCAGAGGTAAATTTGGTTGACCATTGTTAGGAGCTGGATTTGGGGCCTTGCTGAATTGTTGGGAGTTTTTACAAGTATTAAAAAAAAACAACTTCCATCTGTGGATGTACAAAAACAGCCCCTGCTTATATTTATATGTTCCACATGAAGAGTTATTGAATTTCACTCTAGGAGCACTATTTGTTCCTACCGAACAAATAATATGTTGAGCCGTTGAAGCGTGAGCCAACCAAAATATTTCCTGAATGAATTTTATAAATCAAACATATCTGCTTGGGAGTTTAAAGATAAAAGGAAGCTCCCGTCTGAAATATGACTCTGGGGCTTTGGAGAGAAGAAGGAAAGCATACACTGAGTTTGGCTGATAGCTGGTGATAAGAAATGACAGGTTGACTCTCCGTGTGGTTGATTAGACCTTTTCTAGAACTGTATTTCAGAGTCTGCTTGCAGTCTACGTGGTGGAATGGCCCCAATGCATTTACAGCCACCCCCCACCCCCCAAAAAAATCCTGCTTTGTCTTGTTAAAAGGAAAATCTTCATCAGGGTCCAGTCCAAGCCGGGAATAAACAAAATGGAGACTGCTTTAGAAAGAAGGTTGTCGTTTATTGAAGAGCAGAGCCAGACAGAAAGAGGGCTCTGGGAAAACTGACCACATGTAACAGGGAGTGGTGGGTTTTTATACCTTCTTGGGCTTTTGAGGTTGTTTCCTGTTCTTGTGGCACGAACTTTGACCTGGGCTTCAGTGTGCCTTTCTGGTATTCTGATGGTGGTGGGTTAATCCTGTTATGTCCTAAAGGTCATGAGTTTGGGTGGGATATGTAGATTTTAGGCGTCTTTGTCTTTCCAATCTCATCACCTTCTAGCTTCCTGGCTCCAAACTTTCTGAATAGGATTATCACATCTGCATTTCAAAAAGCTAGCTTCTGCCTAGTTTCTGCTTGGGGCAATTAAGAAAAAACTGTGCTTGCTTTTCTACCTTTAAGATTCTGTGGGGAAATATAATATTCTGCCTTTTAATATTCCCAAAATATTTCTTTCTCTGGGGGGGGGGGTGCTGTTCTCCTACAGCAGTGATGGCGAACCTTTTAGAGACCAAGTGCCCCAAACCCACCCACGCCTTGCTCCCCTGCCTGTCCACGCCCCACCTATACCCCACACCCCATTCCACCCACGCCCAGCCCGCTCCACCCCTCGCTCTGCCCCCCACCCCACCTGCCTGCAAGGCCACCCACAGCCTCCATGGCCCGCCGCAGCAGATCGCGCAGGTGGCCCAGCAGCGCCATGGCGGTCACACCCTCTGCCCGCGCCCCGCAGCATCATCTGTGCATGACGGGGCATGAGGATGGAGTCTTGTCCCCGCTGCCTGGCTGCCATGTCCTTGGCTACTGTGCTCCGTGCAGGCACCGCTCGGGGGTGACTCTCCTCCGGGGGGCTGCTGGTGAGGAGGGGGCCACGGGGGCAGGCAGGGCTGTGTCCAGCACAGGTAATCCTTGACTTAAAACCGTTCATTCCGTGACTCTTCAAAGTTATAACGGCACTGAAAAAAGTGACTTATGACCATTTTTCACACTTACGGCCATTGCAGCATCCCCATGGCATATAATCAAAATTCAGAGTTGGCAACTGGCATGTACTTATGATGGTGGCAGTGTCCCGAAGTCATGTGATCACCTTTTACAAACTTCTGACAAGCAAAGTCAATGGGGGAAGTCATATTCACTTAAAAACCATGTGTCTAACTTAACAGCTGCAGTGATTCACTTAATAACTATGGCAAGAAAGGTTGTAAAATAGGTCAAGACTCTCTTAACAACTGTCTTATTTAGCAACAGAAATTTGAGGCTCTGTTATGATTGTCAATCAAGGACTACCTGTATAAGGATACTGTGGTTTAAGGTTTTTCAGCTACTATATCAGGGGTAGGCAACCTTGGCTCTTTTATGACTCGTGGACTTCAACTCCCAGAATTCCTGAGCCAGCATGGGGGAACTATGGCCCCTTCATGACTCATGGACTTCAACTCCCAGAATTCCTCAGCCAGCATGGCTCAGCTTGGAAACCTCTCCCCTCAGCATGGCTGGCTCAGGAATTCTGGGAGTTGAAGTCCATGAGTCATAAAAGAGCCAAGGTTGCCTACCCCTGTACTATACCTTCCTCAGATTTGTCAGGGGCTCTATAATTCTCCATTTTAGTTTTAACTAATGAGAATGAAGCTTTTTGGCATATTTTTTCTATATATTGCTCCTCCTTATTTATGTTTGGATGTCCTGGATATTTGAAAGCTCAATCAATCAGAATAGAGCTGGAAGGGACCTTGGAGGTCTTCAACCCCCTGCTCAAGTAGGAGACCCTCTACCATTTCAGACAAGTGACTCTCCAGTCTCTTCTTAAAAGCCTGCAGTGATGGAGCACTCACAACTTCTGGAGGCAAGCTGTTCCACTGGTTAATTGTCCCCACAATTAGGAAGTTTCTCCTTAATTAATCAAGATTTTTTTCTCTCCTTGATTGCTTTCCATCCATTGTTTCTTGTCTTATTTTCTGGTGCTTTTGAAAATAAGTTGACCCCCTCTTCTTTGTGGCAGCCCCTCAAATACTGGAATACTGCTATCATGTCCCCTGTAGTCCTTCTTTTCTCTAGACTAGCCAAACCCAATTCCTACAACCGTTCTTCATATGTTTTAGTCTCCAAGCCTTTGATCTTTCTTCTTCTTCTTCTTCTTCTTCTTCTTCTTCTTCTTCTTCTTCTTCTTCTTCTTCTTCTTCTTCTTCTTCTTCTTCTTCTTCTTCTTCTTCTTCTTCTTCTTCTTCTTCTTCTTCTTCTTCTTCTTCTTCTTCTTCTTCTTCTTCTTCTTCT
>NW_015389995.1:33639-35780 GCF_001527695.2 Protobothrops mucrosquamatus
CTCCTCCTCCTCCTCCTCCTCCTCCTCCTCCTCCTCCTTCTCCTTCTCCTTCCTTCCATTCATTCATTCATTCATTCATTCATTTTTTCTTCTTCTTTCTTTCTGCTGGTTAATGACCGCAATAAATATTTACATCCTTACCAAGAAATATGAGAAAAACAAATTTAGTTGCCTCTTGCCTCTGTAGCCTAATTTGCAGTTGGATTCTAAGTCTTAATGGGGGTATTAGGAACTTCGCTTCTGACCACGCAGAGGAACATGGTGGTAGCACAAAAATGGGCCTCCTATTTTGGCACTAAGCGTTCTCTTCAAGAGACAGATCAAAATGATTTATTTCAGCAGCCCTTTGGTTCCCTGAGCAATCATCACAGATAAATCCTGATCTGCTATTTTATTGTTCCAGTGGTGCTATTTGTCACAACACTTCTATTTGGGTATGTTTTATCGTTCCGTATTCATGTAGTTCTTTTTAAAATGCCATTAAATGGAACTAAGTAGAGAACTTGGTTCTATATAATATTGACAACAAGGGATACAAATACATTGATTTTGTGTTTCTTGTTTTAAAATCAGCATTCGCCGATCAGGATATTCACACACCAAGTTGCAAAATCGCTCTTAATGTCTGCCAGGAGAGCAAAATAGAGAGCATTGAAATAATTTTGTTCTTCTTGGTCCCTTGATCTATGGATATTCTCAGTCAACCATCTCATAGTTGTCCCAAAGGTGGTTTCCCCCCTCAAAAAAACCTGGACTTTCTAGTTTTGTGTTGAGGAATTGTGCAGCAGCTGTCCTGATGAAGTCAGAGACACTGACACAAACCTGAAGTGTCACATAAATGAGAGGTCCCGTATTAATAAATATATTTATCGTTCAAATTTGAAGCAGACAAGATAGTCAGGAACCTGGGAACATCGTGAGGTAAATCTAAAGCAGTACAGATAGTCCTCGACTTACAACAGTTCATTTAGTGACCGTTCAAAGTTACAATGGCCCTGAAAAAAGTGACTTGTCACCCTTTTTCACACTTACGACCATTTCAGCCTCCCCACAGTCACGTGATTTACATTCAAATGCTTGGCAACTGGCATGTACTTACGACGGTTGCCGTGTCCCAGAGGGTCACATGATCTCCTTTTGTGACCTTCTGACAAGCAAAGTCAACGGGGAAACCAGATTCACTTAACAACTGTGTTAGTAACTTAACAAACTGCAGTGATTCACTTAACAACTGTGGCAAGAAAGGTCGTAAACAGGGGATGAAACTCACTGAACAAATTTTTCACTTAGCAACAGAAACTTTGGGCTCAGCTGTGGTCGTAAGTCGAGGACTACCTGTATACAGAAGAAAAAGGCGGGGGGAGAAGGGAAACGCCCCCTTTATACTTACAGCAACCAATCATAGCGTAGATTGCCTCATGCGTGAGAGAGCACTTTCCAACCAATCAACTACAAGTATGTGTTCTGGCCCATTGTCCACATTGCTATTAAATTCAATATTCCAACATTCTGCTTGAAAATATTTCACTTCTCATCCAAGAAGCTTCTTCAGTTCTGACTATTGGTCCCTTCCACTTCCTTTAGGATGTGTAGAGAATCACCAGCCACTTGAATGTATTATTGGTGCAAGTCTTTTTACTTGACCCCTCTTGACTTCTTCTTTTTTAAAAAAATGTTTTATTGATTTTCTAATTTTACATTTAAGTATTTAAAAAGCAACGTGGCGGCTGAGTTAATCGATAATTCAGTGACATACAAGTATCTTTTAGTACCAGTCTCAAGCTACCACATTAAATATTTCCTCTCTTTTCCCCTTGGTATTTACTGTCTCATGTTTAAGCTAATACGATTCTTATTATATCAATTCAATAAAAATAACATTCTTACATTGATCAATAATTTTTAGCTTATAGGGGACTTCCGGTGGCAGGCGATTTCGTCAGTCGCAGCTGTTTGCTGCCTCCCGCCTGTTTTGCGTAAAAGCCGGTTTGACAGCTAGCATCAGCTGTCAAACGGCTTGATACCTTTCCCCTGGGCATAAGGGGATAGGTGAGCTGCCCGGGGTAGGAGTTGAGTTCCCGAGTCGTCCTATATGGACGATGTAGGCGAGAACTCCTCCGGAGCCCCGAGGATTCTCCGCG
>NW_015389995.1:38039-40246 GCF_001527695.2 Protobothrops mucrosquamatus
GGGTATTTGAAGAACTAATTAAATGAATAATTTTTATTAACACGGAGGAGATGGATTGTTTAAGTTTAGAGTTTGGAGTTAGAGATATTAATATTTGTTTACTTGTATTTGAATATTAGCCTAGGTTTGGTTTGGGAAGTCCGGGGGGTGGGGGGATGGGATATAACATTGTGTAATATCTGTGATGTACTTCTTTTTTTTTATGATAAAAACAATAAAATTTTATATTGAAAATAATTTTTAGCTTATACATATCCTGGTTATTTTAACGTTCAGTCTTTTATAGACAATCAATGTCCTAATTAATTTTTCCCATTTTTTACTTTCCCATTAATATTTAAATTTAACATTTCATATTTATCATTTCCAAGTTTTAAGTAACCCAAGTTCCCTTTATCACAATTCATCACAAAGTCTATTATTCAGGATACACGTCTTATCTATTTGAATATATTCTATTTCTCACCACCTTACATCATCTAATTAATAATGCAGTATAACATTCTTATTTTCTATTAATTTCCAAGTGTCTTAAATTTAGTCACCAAAGTTTCTCTTGTTTCAACATCAAATCCTTCCTCTCTTTTTCTCTTAATGTCTTCTATCTCATTTTTAGGCTAGCACGGTTCTTATTGTATCAGCTAAGTTAAAAACATGTTTATTACATTTATCAGTAAATTTTTAGCTCTTGACTTCTATTCCCCTCCTGTCTGATTTGTCGGTGTATCCCAAGGTGAACTTTGAAACCCTCAATTGGGTTTCCTTTCCTTAATCCCTTTACATCATTAGAGGACACACCATTCAATTATGCTTAATTTTCACCGTCTTATTTAAAGGTCACTAGGTTTTGGAGTTCATCCTTAAGATGGAATATTAACTAAAAAAAAAAACCAACCCATAACCTTCTCTTATATCTTTCTGCCTGTCTCTCTTTAATTTGGCAATGTACAGAGACACAAATTATTTAAACAAGGGAACGGTCTAGCAACAAAGGAAAATACAGATGTACGATGCTGATGTGTGAACTTGCCGAAAGTTGTGAACGATGATCGCTAAACGGGGACCGGGAATGACTACGGAGATCGGGACCAAAGGTAAATCAGAATCCTGGATATTAACATTTAATTCAATTTGAATAGAACTAATATGATGGGCACTGAATAATTAGGTCTTTTTAGCACAGTAAAGTTCACAATTTGATAAAGCTTCCCAGTTGCACCTACCCAATCCACCAGAGTAGGGAAGCAAGGGATGTTATGGACACATACACACACACACACACACCTTAAGAAGGTCCATCTGGTGCATGCAAGAAGAGTCTTTTCTGTGGTGGCTCCCCAATAGTAGAACATCATCCCTGCAGAAATAGGATTCGTTCAGAACTGAAGAAGCGTCTTGGACGAGAAGTGAAACGTCTTCAAAAGAAAAACAAGAAAAAAGTTCCTTTGGGGTTATGTCTGAAGTGCTTCAATCATCTGAAATAGTCTTGGTTGCTATTAGTCCAATTGTCTTCTTCCTCTGGTGCTTTGAGGCCCTTTTTTTAATTTATTAGTAGAGCATCCTTTGTTCAGCAATTTTCTCTCTAAGTTTGATTTGTTCCAGCGGCACAATAAATCCAAGCCAACTTCTCCAGGGGCATTTTACATTTTGCATTTAGCTCTAGGCTCTGCGTTTCATGACAGCTTTTCATCGGAAGGTATCAAAGCTGCTGGCAAATATTATTGAAGTGAGCAGTATTTTAATAACCTTGGGGAATAAAGGTATAAAATCCCAAAGGACAAAACTAAACTTTTCTTGTTAATGTGGGTTTTTTTTTTCTCCTTCTCCTTCCTAGAGAGCGGATGTCTCCAATATAAATACATCTTCTGCCTTGATAACATACAGATACCATAGGGGTGCAGTGTTATACATAACAATTACATCAATCTACGGCGAATAAACAGCATAACTTTCTCTGCAGAGGATTTGGGAGAACGGAGGCCAAATTGAACTCTTTTTTTTTTTTTTTAATTTTTTTATTTATAATACAATTAAAACAAAAATGGACATACGTGGCATTCCAGAGTAAATATTCCTAACAATTTGTTTCTCGTGATACAAAAACTTAATACATCATCCTTAACCTCTATATACACCTCATTCTTCTACATAATACAATTATATATACAATTATATATACAATTATGTGTATGCTTCAATCCTATCGT
>NW_015389995.1:45361-50380 GCF_001527695.2 Protobothrops mucrosquamatus
GAATAGAATAGAATAGAATAGAATAGAAATAAGAATAATAATTAGAATAGAATAGAATATTAGAATAGAATAGAATAATAATTAGAATAGAATAGAAATAAGAATAGTAATTAGAATAGAATAGAATAATAATTAGAATAGAATAGAAATAAGAATAGTAATTAGAATAGAATAGAATAGAATAGAATAGAAATAAGAATAGTAATTAGAACAAAAATAAGAATAGTAATTAGAATAGAATAGAATAGAATAGAATAGAAGAGTAGAGTAGAGTAGAGTAGAGTAGAGTAGAGTAGAGTAGAGTAGAGTAGAGTAGAGTAGAGTAGAGTAGAATAGAAGCTGGAAGGGACCTTGGAGGTCTTCTAGTCCAGCCCTTGCTCAAGAAGGAGAACCTATACCATCTCAGACAAGTGACTGTCCAGTGGTTATTTGGAGAAGAATGCATTTGGGCTTAAAATTACATTAACATTTTTTTTTTGCTTGGAAAGAATGTGACTTGATAGATTTGTATTATAATATGAAACAAACCGTCTTCTTTCCCCAATGCTTAAAAGGAAACTATTTACCTCAGGATGGAACAACAAGCTGTAACCTGAGGTAAACATCTTTCCGCAAGCCTAAAATAGGAAAGTGAGCTTTTTTTTCTGTAAATAACAAATCACGGTGAGCTGCAGTTTGGAACGCAGGTTAGCAAATGAGGCCAAATTAAAGCATTATAATAAGCAAATACTTTATTACGAACCCGTCAAGCAGCATACTGTGCCGAGGGAGAGTAAATGAGCAGGATGAAAGGAAATATCAATAAAATGCAGCCGAAAGACAAATGAGGAGAGTTTTCTTCTAAGCCTGGGAATTGACCAATTATAGCGCTAACCAAGCTTGCCACAGTAACACCTCTGTCTGGGTGAAGATAACCGCTACAAATCATCATAAGCAGTGAGGAACAGCAGGGTTGATATGTTAAGTCCACCAGCTTTTTTTTTTACACCAGCAACATGAGTTCCTCTCCGCATTTATATTCCAGACGGTGTCTTCTCCCATGGCAATCATCAATTCCTGCTTTACCTTTCACTCAGAACCAAATCAATACAGAACTGTGATTAAACACTGGGGTATACATAACAAAACAGAACAACAGAGTTGAAGGGACCTCAGAGGTCTTCTAGTCCAATCCCATATTCGAACAGGCAGAAAACCCTCTACCATTTCAGGCAAATGGTTGTCCAATCTCTTCTTAAAAACCTCCAGTAATGGAGCACCCACAATTTCTGGAGGCAAGTCGTTCCACTGATTAATTGTTCTCACTGACAGATATTAAAACACTGGGTTTTTTTAAAGAAGAGACTGGACAGTCAATTGTCTGAGATGGTATAGGTTCTCCTGCTTGAGCAGGGGGCTGGACTAGAAGACCTCCAAGGTCCCATCCAGCTCTATTCTATTATAATTTCCATCTATTGTGCCTTGTCTCACTTTCTGGTGCTTGGGAAAGAGGTTGACCCCCCTCTTCTTGGTGGCAACCCCTCAAATAAGATAAGATAACCTTTATTGCCATTTTTTTTACTGTGAGCACACATCTATCTATTATCTATCTATATTTATATCTATATCTATATAAATAAAAATGTAAATGTTCGTTTGTTCAAAATCTTAAATCTCCAAAAGTTCTTCACCGATTGCTTTGAAATTTTGACACAACGTTGCATTTGAATACGCGCGTGTTTTTATATACCTACTATTACATAGATGTCACACCTGTGACAGGTAAAAACATGCTTTTTTGAAAAACAGCACCATCTGTTGGACGTAAAAGCAACACACGCTTTTACCAGACTGAGCTACATCAACGCGTGGCCGGGTACAGCTAGTTAAAAATAAAATTCTGTTGCCTGCTATCTAAAGATAGTATATATCTACCATACACATACATAATATGGGAACCCTGCTATCATGTCACCCCTACTTCCTTCTTTTCACTAGACTAGACATACCCAATTCCTGCAACTGTTCTTCATATGTTTTAGCCTCCAGTCCCACAATCATCATTGTTCTTCTTCTTTGCACTCTTTCTAGAATCTCAACATCTTTTTTTATATCGTGGCGACCAAAATCAGAAGCAGCTTCCTATCTACTGGAAAGAGCTATAGCCATTTTACTTTATATAGTATTCTCGATTCTGGAGGGTCTTAAAGAACAAGGACAGTGTTCAAGGATTGCTCCTGTCTTATTGAAATAGCCAATCTATATAAANTGGTTTTCAATTTAACTTTGCAAGTGGATTTAGAAAGTCAATTCAATTTGGAGAGTCTATCGCAAAACCTCAACATCAAATCTCCAAACCAATTTTTTGCATAATTCTACTATCAACTACAGTATGCTTAATTTAAACTGAAGGTGTACCAGGGAAATCAAATTTAAATTTTTGTCCTGACCTCATTTTGATTTTTTTTGTTTTTTTGTTTTAGAAATGCAGTACCTAAGTAAAACAGTGAGAATAATATTTTTTTTAGTAACCTGATCCTGCTTTCTGCCTGCTCTTGTATAGTTTGCTACTTACAATTTGCAACCATTCATTTAGTGACAGTTCAGACTGACAACAGCACTGGAAAAAGCGACTTACGACCATTTTTTACACTTATGACCACTGTGGCACATTGTTCTGTCCCAGCCTACGTGAGTCCTTGTTAAGCTCACAAGGAGAAACTCCTCTTCCTACAAGCAGGCTGGAACTACAGGAAAAAAACGATCCCCTTTTATTATTCACAGACCTGAGTCAATGTCCAAGGCAAACAAACACAGTTCACAGAAACTTGATCCTCAACACGAATGGTTGTCTTTGACAACCAGCACCTCCCACACCTTCCCTTTTGTTATGCAGCCAAGGCGTGGCTTCCTAATGCCTTCTCCTTTGCCTTTGGAGCCGCCCCATTGCATTCCTCTGTCCTACTTGCTTCTCTTGCCTGCGCATTCGTGCATCTGGGATTTTTCCCAGGTGTTCTTCATAAGTGTCCAACTCAGGCTCCCAGCACAGCTGTGTCTCAGCCTGAGCGCGAGTAGAGGGGCCAGGCTCCTCGTCAGACTGTAAGTCTTGGAGCTCCTCAGAGCCTTCCTCTGACTCTGATGTCACTCCAGGCCCCTCCTTCTCCTCCTCTGATTCCTCAGACTCAGCTGCCAGGTCCACTGGCTGGCGAGGAATCACAACACACATTGTGTCACGTGATCAGGCAAGTGGATTTGCACTGTCCCATGTGATCACCATTTATGACCTTCCCAGCCAACGTTTAACAAAGAAAGTCAATGGGGGAAGCCAGATTCGTTTAATGACAGCATGATTCACTTAAGAACCACAGTGATTTGCTTAACTCTGGGACAAAAGGTGATACAATGGGGCAAAGCTCACTCAACAACTGCCTTGCTGAACAATAAAAATTGTGGGCTCAATTGTTGTCATGAGTCAAAACTATTTGTATCTTGTGGTGTGAATCATGAGAAAATATATCTAATGTCAGGGGTCTTCAAACTTGGCCGCTTTAAGACTTGTGGACTTCAACTCCCAGAATTCCTCAGCCAGGCCAGACCTCAGTTGAAGTCCACAAGTCTTAAAGGGGCCAAGTTTGGAGACCCCTGTCTTATGTCATAACTCATGGAAAGGTCTTGGTCTTTCTGCCTCCTGAGGGTTGATCAAAACCAAAAAGGCACATGTAGATTGGGTGGAAACCAGGCCAGATTTTACAACCTTTTTTGGCAATGGTTGTTAAGTGAATGCAATACTTATAAACACGGCAGTCAATAAGGGATCTCGCTGCAGTCGTTAGGCAATCACTGCATTTTTTTAAGCAATTGCTGCAGGCATTAAGTGATTGCAGCCAAGAAATTAAAAGACGCTTGCTCCTGGGGAGGAAAGCTATGGCAAATCTAGACAGCATACTAAAAAAGCAGAGACATCACCCTGCCAACAAACGTACGTATAGTCAAGGCCATGGTTTTCCCAGTTGCAATGTATGGTTGTGAAAGTTGGACCATAAGAAAGGCTGAGCACCAAAGAATGGAGGCCTTTGAACTATGGTGCTGGAGAAGACTCCTGCGAGTCCCTTGGACTGCAAAGCGGTCAAACCAGTCAGTCCTAGAGGAGATCAACCCCAACTGCTCTTTAGAAGGCCAGATCCTGAAGTTGAAACTCAAGTCCTTTGGCCACCTAATGAGAAGGAAGGACTCACCGGAGAAGAGCCTAATGCTGGGAAAGATGGAGGGCAAGAGAAGAAGGGGACGACAGAGAATGAGGTGGCTGGATGGAGTCACTGAAGCAGGAGGCGTGAGCTTAAATGGACTCCAGAAGATGGTAGAGGACAGGAAAGCCTGGAGGAACGTTATCCATGGGGTCGCGATGGGTCGGACACGACTTCGCAACTAACAACAACAACAGTCATTAAGTGATCTCTGCAATCGTTAAGTAATTGCCATGGTAAATAACTGAACCCATTGTTTACCGTAGGGCATTTTTTTTTTACTAAAAACTGAAACTAACCACTGGTTTCCAGCAAAAATGTCATAAAAATGGGGTCCTGTCACTAAGGAATGCTGCCAATGGGCATAAGTGGGGGCCAGTTGTTTTTTTTTTTTTTCAAATTTAAGTTTTATTATTTTTATCATAAAAAGAAATACATCACAAGTACATCACAATACAAAAACCCCCATTCCCCACCCCCACCCCCCGGACTTCCCAAACCTTATCCCAGGATACTATTCAACTAAAAGTAAACTACTAATAATATCCCTAACTCCACTAAATAATATTCTACATAAGTAGGTGAAATATATATATAAAAAAAGAACAAATTATCTAAAAGCCTAAATTATATTCCACCATTCTATGCTTTTTTTGAATATAAACAATCCATCTTCTCCATATTGATAAAAATTGTTCATTTGAATGATTCTTCAAATAAGCCGAAATTTTTGCCATTTCAGCAAGATGCGAAACCTTCAATCTCCAGTCCTCCATTGTAGGTAAAACTTTACTCT
>NW_015389995.1:50568-54801 GCF_001527695.2 Protobothrops mucrosquamatus
CCATTCTATGCTTTTTTTGAATATAAACAATCCATCTTCTCCATATTGATAAAAATTGTTCATTTGAATGATTCTTCAAATAAGCCGAAATTTTTGCCATTTCAGCAAGATGCGAAACCTTCAATCTCCAGTCCTCCATTGTAGGTAAAACTTTACTCTTCCAATTTTGAGCTATCAGCAAACGGGCAGCAGTTAAGCATTACAACATCAAATTCGTTTCTTTTACATCCAAACTTTGTGTGATACCCAGGAGAAACAACTGAGGCAAGAAGAAAATTCTTCTTTTAAAAATTTGCTGTAAGTTCCACCACAATTTTATCCAAAAAGCCTTAATAACCTTGCAAGTCCACCACATATGAAAAAAAGTTGCATCCTGTTGTCCACACCTCCAGCACTGGGGCCAGTTGTTGACTGTCCAAAACTCAGTCATGTGACCGTGGGGGGGAGTGATGTCCAGATGTCAGAACTTGGAAACCTGTACGTAAGACAGAAAACTTATGGGATAGGATTCTCCAAGCCTGAATAAAAAGCGATTCTATCCGTGAAGGTGAGATCCCTTCCGTCATACAACAGCCACAAAAGGAACACACTTTCCATCTCTCCAATGCTCTTTCAGTCTAACATGGTTTTGCAAGGAGAAAAATAAATAAGGTTAAGGATAAATTATTTACACATAGGAAAGGCTAAGCAATGGGCAGGCAGCGGGGACCTCCCGATAGGATGAGAAAGCTGCCTGCTGGTGTTTAAATGAGGCCATTGGACAAATGGGGAATTGACCTGAAACGTTCCATAATTCTACTTTTTTTTTGTTTTTTTTGTTTTTCACTTGAAAGCTTGAAGGTCACCGGCAAAGGAAATGGGAACCGTAACTCAACTGACAAATATATGAAGTGTTCACCGTTCCTTTCGTTTTTCATGCTAGCCTGAACAGCAAGGAGACCCGGTGAATAATTCCTCCTGCAGCACATTGGGCTCACATTCCACTCATTAATTCTTATTTCCGATTAAGGAGAACAAGAGAAAGAATACAGGAAGAGGAAGAATTGGGGGGGTATGTTTCCCTTGGTTAAAAAAAAGGAGACTGTCCAGGCAATCTGGCGCTTGTCAAATACCTCATTTTTATAGCATGTGTAGAAAAGGCAGCTAGAGACTCTGGTGTTGCCCCAGAAAACTGGATAGGTCCGGTGTGCAACGCCCAATAAACACACACCGGTGTGGAGATTCGCAAAAGCTTTATTCTGTGCAGAAGAAAGGACACGGTGTGTCTCTGTGTGTCTATGTTTGTGTGTGTGTGTGTGTGTGATTGTCTGAGTTTTTGCAACCTCATGGACCATAGTGCACCAGCCTCTCCTGTCCTTTCCTGTCTCACGGATAATAATAATAATAATAATAATAATAATAATAATAATAATAATAATAATAATAATAATAATAATAATAATAATAATAATAATAATAGTAATGATGATGATGATGATGATGATGATGATGGTGATGGTGATGGTGATGGTGATGGTGATGATGATGATGATGATGATGATGATGATGATAAAGTTGGAAGGGATCTTGGAGGTCATCTAGTCCAACCCCCTGTTCAGGCAGGAAACCCTATACCATTTCGGACAAATGGCTGTCCAGTTTCTTCTTAAAAACTTCCAGTGTTGGCGCATTCACCGCTTCTGGAGGCAGGTTGTTCCACTGGTTAATTGTTCTCACTGTCAGGGAGTTTCTCCTTAGTTCTAGGTTGCTTCTCTCCTTGGTTAGTTTACATCCATGAAACGAAGTTTCATGATCATTGCGTTGATGACCCTATCTAACCATCTCCTCCTCTGCCATCCCCTTATCCCTTTGCCTTCCATTTTTCCCAACATCAGATAGTGACATCAACACAACAAACATGAATTTGGGCAAACTCTGGGAGACAGTGGAGGACAGGGGGAACCTGGCCTGCTGTGGACCATGGGGTCATGAAGAATTGGACTCAGCTTAGTGGCAAAATAACAACAACATGGGAATCCAGTTTGAAAACCTGCTAACATTCCTAAATATGAGAGCACTGTTTGACTGGCAGCACTTACGAGCGTTGGTCAAATGTGGCTGAATTTGATTTTTTTTCCCAATCAAGTCGATCAAAACAACCACCGGCATAAAATCCTGATTTGGCCTAACTACAGTTTTTTCCCTTTTCTTTCTTTTATTTTTTTAAGTAAAAATAATTTTATTATCGAGCATCGCAACTGCATTCAAAGACCTCAGCCCATCACTTCCCCTTTGTTGAAGGAGTCAAAGAGGTAAAAATGTCGACATTTGTTTGTTTGTTTTGGTTAATCAGATCAAGCAAAGAATCGATGTCTTGATTTATCAGCTTCATCTATCCATTACTGAGCAAATTGCATGATTATTAATTCCGTCTCTCCATTTGCTTGTACATTCGAGGTATCTGTAATTGCTTTATTACTTTTTTTTTAATTTAATCCCCCCAAGTTTTGAGGTAGATGTTCCCAAAAGTAGATTGTCTAAGAATATGTCATTTCCTGTGATAATGAACAAGTTGTTCCTTTTTAAAACCTTAGTGGGAAAATGGAACAAAGATCGGTGAGAATTTTAATAACATTTTGTTGTCGTTATTCAGTCACTAAGTTGTGTCTGACTCTTCACAACCCCCATGGACCACAGCACACCAGGCCCCTGTCCTCCACTAGGAGGTTTTTCTTTGTCATCAAGGTCACTGAGTGGTCCAAATGGGTGTGAGTCTTCTTGGAACTGCTGAAAGGACTGTGTTGTAGACTGGAGATGGATGATATTGTGGCCTCAACAGCTGCCTAAAAGAATGCAAATGACCAGCTGTCTGCAAGGAGTATAAATCCTTCCATTCCCCACCATGCAGTTAGAGCTGAAGAAGCTTCTGGGATGAGAAGCGAAACGTCTTCAAAGAAAAACAAGAAAGTCCAGTTGCCTCTTGAAAAAAGCACCTTTGGGACTAATCGTAAAAGGTTCTCCTCAACATTTTTTTCCTCTAATTAAAGACTGTCTTCTTCCCACTTTCTTCCCGCAAAAGATGGGGATGGTCTTTGACAACTGTCGTGATTCCTGTAGCATAGGAAAAACATGGAAACTTTTAGCCAACTTAATGGTCTGCGTTTCCGTTCTTGGAAATGACCAGATTCTTGTGTTTCAAGGTTAACAGTAAATGTTTCCCTTGTCTAAAGTTGTGTCTGACTCTAGGGGGTGGTGCTCATGTCTGTCTCTTAGCTGAGGGAGCCAGTGTGGTCCGAAAGACTTCCATGGTCATGTGACAAGTGTGACTATATGCCGAGGTACATGGAATACTGTTGCCTTCCCCCGGAAGTGGTACCTATTTATCTACTCGCATTTGCATGCTTTCAAACTGCTAGGCGAGCAGGAGCTGAAGCAAGCAATAGGACCATAGTGGTGAACCTATGACACGCATGCCACAGGTGGCACGCAGAGCCCTCACTGTGGGCACGCGCGCCCTCGCCCCAGTCCTAGGCCTTCAGCTGGGTTTTATAAAACCTTTTCACTTTAGGCTTCCGCTGCCGTGTGCAAAAAAAAAAGGTTCAATCAATCAATCAATGTCAACTTCTCACGGAAAAAAAAAGATTTATTTATTTATTTATTTATTCAATTTATATACCGCCCTATCTCCCTTGCGGGACTCAGGGCGGTGAACAGGCGATACTAAAAACCACGGTAATAAATAGTTTGTTTTAAAATCGAATTAAATAACGGGCCTGTCGCAAAGTTGGAATTGATTGATTGAACTTTTTAGACCCACCCAGTCTGCCGTTACCACTGCAGCCATGCCCACGCAATTGGCCACACCTGCCCAATGGGCCACGCCCACCCGGCACCCGATGATACATAAGTGGGTTTGGGTTGCAGTTTGGGCACTCGGTCTCTAAAAGGTTCACCATCACTGCATGGTGCTTGAGTTTCGAACTCGGCTTGTCAGCTTTCCTGCTGGCAAGCTCAATGTCTTTAACCACTGAGCCATTGCGTACCCCCATGAGTACGTTAACTTATGATAATTCTTCCAGGTCATGGATCAATTCTTCCAGGTCATGGATCAATGCAATAATCTTCCTTGAGGCATCAGATGGTATTCTTTTCTGTAAGAGAGAAAAGAAATAGATAATAGCATGATGGTTAAAAAAAAAAAAAGGCACTCCACAAAGAAAATTTCATTTATCTACAACAAATAATCTAACTACC
>NW_015389995.1:55596-61343 GCF_001527695.2 Protobothrops mucrosquamatus
GAAGGAAGGAAGGAAGGAAGGAAGGAAGGAAGGAAGGAAGGAAGGAAGGAAGGAAGGAAGGAAGGAAGGAAGGAAGAAAAAAAAGAAAGAAAGGAAGGAAGGAAGGAAGGAAGAGAAAGAAAGAAAGAAAGAAAGAAAGAAAGAAAGATGACAGATGATAGATAGATGATAGATATAGATTAAGAGAGAAAGAGAGAGAAAGAGATGAAAGATAGACAGACAAATATAGGAGAGAAAGAGAGAGAGAGAGAGAGAGAGAGAGAGAGAGAGAGAGAGAGAGAGAGAGAGAGAGAGAGAACCATGCTAGTGTACACCTGACTGTATACTATGTATGTACACTAGCATGTCGATAATGCTAATTCACAGCTGAATGAGGTACACTGAACTTAAATTCAATATACACTCATACAAAAAGGGGCATTAAAACAGTAGTGCCTGTTTGTAATCGATCTCCATCCTGTGAGCCTCCAGGAGCTCATCACCCGCACATCTTTCACAAGCGTACAAGCTCAGTTGCCTCCTTTTAGGTTTCTGATTTTAACACCTCCTGGCCGCGTTTGGTGACAGCAGGCCCTGTGATTGTCTGGAAAGCAGAAGGGCATGGCCTGATTTCCCCAGACGGTTCTTGGCTTGTTCGCTTTTCTTGCGCTTCTGAGTTGCTTCATCAAATGGGCCAGGCGCCTTTCCTGTGAAATCACAGCCCAAAGGGCCTTGCCTGGAGGCTGTGTGTAGCGACAACACCATTGTGAAGTCTAAAGCTGACAAGGAGGCTGCCTTAACTCCGTCCTTCGTGCCGGGATTGTGACAGAGGCTGATTAAACGCAGACCAGGTTGTCAAGCCAAATACAAAAAGAAACCTACAACTTTCAGAACTACGGACACCTCAACAATGAGTAACCTTCCTGACAGGAATGTCGGCCTACACCAGGGATCTTCAAACTTGGCAACTTTAAGATTTGTGGACTTCAACTCCCAGAATTCCTCAGCCAGCCAGGGCTGGCTGAGGAATTCTGGGAGTTGAAGTCCACAAGTCTTAAAGTTGCCAAGTTTGAAGACCCCTGGCCGACACCAAATGTTCTTACGCTTCCTTATTTTATGAGTGTGTACAGATAGTCCTCAACGTATGACATGTGGATGGCGGATTTTTCTGAGTGTCAGGCTTTCGGGAGTTCTCTAGCATGAGGGGTCTGTTGAAGGAAAAAACTTCACCAGGGTCCAGTCCAAGCCGGGAATAAACAAAATGGAGACTGCTTTAGAAAGAAGGTTGCAGTTTATTGGAGAGCAGAGCCAGGCAGAAAGAGGGCTCTGGGGAAAACTGACCACATGGAGCAGGGAGTGGTGGGTTTTTATACCTTCTTGGGCTTTTGAGGTTGTTTCCTGTTCCTGGTTGAGGCTTTGTATTTCCTGTGTCATGTACTTTGACCTGAGTCTGAGTGTGCCCTTTTGGTATTCGTGGGTTAATCCTATTATGTCTCCTGTCCTTAGAATTTGGGTGGGGCTATGTAGATTTTAGGGGTCTTTGTCTTCCTAATAGCTTCCTAGCTCCAACCTTCCTGAATGGATTATTACATCTGCATTTCTAAAAGCTGCCCTCTGCCTAGTTTTTGCTTGGGGAGAGAGTCTGGGGTTGGTTTCTGTCTTTTTAAAGATCTTCTCCATTATTTCTTTGGGGAAATATATTCTGCCTTTTTAATATTCCCCAAAATGTTTATTTCACTGGATTCTTCCCCCAGATCCTTGGCACTCTCTGAGCTTGGTTGTTTTCTTGCAGACCTTTCATTACGCAAACAAGGTAACATCATCAGTGCTAGTCATTGGTCATTAGCACTGATGATGTTACCTAGATTGGGTAATGAAAGGTCTGCAAGACAACCAAGCTCAAAGATCACCAAGGACCTCTCATGCTAGAGAATTCCTGAAAGCCTGGCACTCAGACAAATCGGCCATCCACGGGCACATAGAGTTAAACCACATCTACATAACATTCAAAAGAGACAATTGAAAAGCTGAAAAGGAATCCAAAAGGCCTCCTGACTAGCAATCAACACTCCAGATGAGCCAAGATTAACACCAAGATTTTTGAACCCTAAGCTACCAATATTCTCCTTTTATTGATTGTCTAGCATTTGGGGCTTGGTCTAGGATGCTCACAGTTTCCCATTTAAAACTATGTTCTATCTGTCCATGTGTTGTGAAATGAACGAGTTTTCATCAGGTCTTCTGCATACTGCTAGGTGTTCATGGATGTGCTCTGCTAGTCTTTGCCTGCTTGTCCTACATCAGACATGTCAAACACAAGGCCCGGGGCCCGGATGCAGCCCACAAAGTGGTTTCATGTGGCCCGTGAAGCCATCCTGGAAACAGTGAGGGTACGGCCCCCGCTGCCTTGGCCCTGGCCCAGGCCGGCCGGGAGCCAATGTACAATTTTGTGGTGGCCATCTATGCTGAAAGGCATTCAGTCTTAGCTCCACAAGGCCGTCTGGAAACAGCGAGGAACCAGCCCCTGCCGTGTCGCCCCCGTCCCCTGGGTGCATGCTGGGGAGGGGTCACCCTTTGTGAGGAATGAAGAAATGCACCATCGCCTGGAAGTGGCCAGCAAATGGCCCTCGCCTACTTCACCTATCCGGCTTGATGGGCTCTGCCCTGGTCCCACCCCCTTCTGCCAGAGACCCTCAGATCTGTCCCACTCCTGCCCAGGCCCCCACAGGCACCCTTGACGCAAATGATGTAGAGCTGGCCATGCCAACCCAGTAGGCCACACCCACTCCATCCACACCCACCAGTAGGCCGCACCCATCTTGGCCACACCCACCCGCCCCCCTGAGAGCAATCGCAATGCTGATGCGGCCCTCAATGAAATTGAGTTTGACACCCCTGTCCTACATAGTGACCGGTACTGTCTTTACACTGTGTATTGTGTTGTTGTTGTTAGTTGCAAAGTCGTGTCTGACCCACCGCAATCCCATGGACAAAGTTCCTCCAGGTCTTCCTGTCCTCTACCATCTTCTGGAGTCCATTGAAGCTCACACCTGCTGCTTCAGTGACTCCATCCAGTCCCCTCATTCTCTGTCATCCCCTTCTTCTCTTGCCCTCCATCTTTCCCAGCATCAGGCTCTTCTCCAGGGAGTCCTTCCTTCTCATTAGGTGGCCAAAGGACTTGAGTTTCAACTTCAGGATCTGGCCTTCTAAAGAGCAGTCAGGGTTGATCTCCTCTAGGACTGACCGGTTTGATCACCTTGCAGTCCAGGGGACTCGCAGGAGTCTTCTCCAGCACCAGAGTTCAAAGGCCTCCATTCTTTGTATTGTAGATGACTCCTTTTTTCCCCCCTTCCTTCTGGGGCTTCTAGGTCTTTTGGTTTAAAAAAAGAACACTCACACAAACTAACAGACAAAACTCTCTGGTCACCTTTTAGCTTTTAGTCCCTCAAAGAGATTTCATCCAAAATTTCTTTTCCTTTGAACAAATGTTCTAAAATTGCAACTCGTTCAAATTACTGAGAGGCAGTCAGGGAAATACTGTGGACAGTTTCTGTCCCAGCTACTAGATGTGAGTATCAGTTGTTATTTTAGCAACTGGACAAAACACATAATCTCAGGTGAGATATACCTGAGAGGAAGAATGGCATTGTGACCTTGGCAATCTAGCCTTTATTTTAATTTTATTTTTTTTCCTTTGTCAAGACATGGCCCTGTCTGTTAGGAAATAAAATAAATAGAGAGGTGTTCCTTATAATCCCAGGCAAGGTTGGATCTGTCACCACAACTCTTAAAATTAATTCCTAAGTGACAGCAATTCAGTGCTAGCCGAATATGTTCCTCAAGGGGAATGAAGGCAATAAAGGCAATATTTGTTCCACGAGCCGAAGAAAAAAAAGAAACAACTGCACAGAAGTTACGGAGGGAATCTGGTGTTAAATGTGAGGGGGAGAGGGTAAATGCATGGAGAGCTCTCTTTTTTTTACTGCAAACCTGGATGTAGCATGGATCTTGATGCTTCCCACGGCCTCCACAAAATTAAATTCCTTGGTTTGCTCAGAGCGGAGTTGCTGTTCTGAAATAGGCCGGCTTAGGGAATTGGAGAGGTTGCCATAAGGAAATAATAAATAAGATTTCTGCAAGGAAGAATAGGAAAAAAAAATCTGCTAGGGTTTAGTTGGCGTGTTCTGCATGCAAAGTGAAAAGCAGCGATTTATATCCTGGAGCCCCTTCCAGCCATTAGGGTTGTTTTGTGGCGAAGCAAGAAGAAAGGCCACTGTGCGGCCTTTTGTTGTTGGTTTCTGCTACTTATTTGGTAACAAAACCAGCATTTTAAATGCGTAGAAAGTCCAGAATTAAAACAAGTGAAATAACAGAATAACAGAGTCAGAAGGGACATTGGAGGTCTTCTAGTCCAACCCCCTGCTCAGGCAGGAAACCCTATACCATTTCAGACAAATGGCTGTCCAGTTTCTTCTTAAAAACTTCCAGTGTTGGAGCATTCACAGCTTCTGGGGGCAGGTTGTTCCACTGGTTAATTGTTCTCACTGTCAGGAAATTTCTCCTTAGTTCTAGGTTGTTTCTCTACTTGATGGGTTTCCATCCATTGCTTCTTCTCCTGCCTTCAGGGCACTCTGAGAATAGCTTGACTCCCTCTTCTTTGGGGCAGCCCCTGAGATATTGGAAGACTGCTATCATGTCTCCCTTTGTCCTTCTCTTCATTAAAGTTGACATAACCAATTCCAGCAACCGTTCCTTATATGTTTTAGCCTCCAGCCCCCTGATCATCTTTGTTGCTCTCCTCTGCACTCTTTCTAGAGTCTCAACATATTTTTTGATGATAAAGTGAGATATTTGTTAAGTGAATTTTGCCCCATTTTACCGCCCTTCTTGTCACAGTCATTAAGAGAATCACTCTAGTTCAGGGGTAGGCAACCTTGGCTCTTTTATGACTCGTGGACTTCAACTCCCAGAATTCCTGAGCCAGCATGGCTCAGCTTGGAAACTCTCCCTTTCCCCTCAGCATGGCTGGCTCAGGAATTCTGGGAGTTGAAGTCCACGAGTCATAAAAAAGCCAAGGTTGCCTACCCCTGGTCTAGTTGTTCGGCTAGTGACATGGCTGTTAAGTGAATCTGGCTTCCCCATTGACTTTGCTTGTCGGAAGGTCGCAAAAGGGGAACACTGCAACCATCATAAATGTGAGTCAACTGCCAAGCCTGTGAATGTTGATCTCACAACCACAGGGAGGCTGCCAGGACTGTAAGTGTAAAAATGGTCATGTCGCTTTTTTCAGTGATCTTGGAACTAAATGAATTACGTGTAAGTCAAGGACTTCCTTCATGTGGTGAAATTAAAGAGTTTTCATCATGTCTTTTGGCTGCTAGTTGGCGTTCATGGATATTAATGTATACATCCCAGTCCAGATTTCCCAACGACTGCTGCTTGACCGTTGCTGAGGACATAAACTAATGTTTTTGGTCAAGTATAAACATTCGATTTAACATTCCCAACTGATCACGGGGTATCTTTTCACCGCTCCTGTTTTAACCTTGTTATAGATTTTAAAAAAACTGAAACAAGCGTTGCTGCTTAGCTTGTGTTCCATCGATTGCTTTATTGATGTTGTTTCAATGCGTTATTCTGTTGTTTGGCCTGACACACGCCTTCCCTGCCTTTTTACCTGTAAATTGCCTGAGAAACAGAGAAGAAAAGCGAGCCCCTTATGAACAAATTATGCACAAGGTTAAAGCGTGCGGTTTTTACCATTATTC
>NW_015389995.1:62175-63498 GCF_001527695.2 Protobothrops mucrosquamatus
ATCCTATAGCTCAGTGTGGAAATCCTATAGCCTACGTGCAGAACTCTTACAAGGTACGTGTACATGTAGAAATTGTGTAGAAATCTTGCAGTCTACGTGTAGAAATATTGTGTAGAAATCTTACTGTCTGCGTGTAGAAATTTTGCAGAGTACGTGTCACTTAACTTTACTTTTTTATTCTAAAATTTTATTCCTAACAACTAGAAATATAATTTCGCCCTTTCAGCTGTCACGAGTGCCTTCCAGAACAGTAGTTCTATTGCATCAATTTCTCCCACAGAAAAGAGATCTCAGGTCAATTTGGAGCAGTTTGCGTTATCTACGGGAGGGGGGGAAAAAGTCTTCATGCTCCGTCGAAACATTGAAGCCGATGGAAATTATTTGGAGCCAATAATTTTATCTGATGAATGTTTGCCATCTTCCAAGGGGCTGCCTTATTAATATTTACTTGCCTTTCTGAAATTGGTTCCTGCTACTTTCCTGCAATCGTTTTTCACCCTGGCAGAGAGACGATCATAGCAGATATTTTTTTTTTTTTGATGTCAGGTGGGTTTCTTGTGTGGGCGATATCATGTCATTCATCAGAGATGTAGTCTTAAAAAGGGAAGACATCTGCTCTGTCTTGAAGGAAAGGTTATAGGCGGAGCCGAGAGCTTGCATTATCTTTTAAGATGAATGGTGAGCCCTTTCACATCACATCTGACGTGTCTTCCTGAGCAGAGACCTTCTTGACTTGGTGTCCTTCTAGGAGAGTGTTCAAACTTGTCATCCAGGAGTCATAAGAAGGTTTGCGATAGTGGTGAATATCTGTAGCCTGGGTGTAGGACAGGGGTGTCAAACTGCCGGCCCACAGCCAGACGCATCACGATGAAACCGCGCCCACCCCAATGCTGGCAATGGGGGTAAAGCTCCGATACATCGCGCGACGTCACGTGATGTCACAAGTTTGACATGTCTTGTGTAGGATGAGGGTAGAGGTTCATTCTCTGAGCTTGTGGGTTGGTTTCCAAATGTAGAATTTCACAATTGGGAAAGTCCCTGACTCCACCTAACTCCCCCACCTCAGTTCAAAGCTGCATATTAAACATCTGGCTGAACTAATTTACACAAGACAAGGCTAAAGTTTCTGGGTGTTCGAGCAAATTCCGAATAATAGCTTTCACCTCTGAACGAAATCCATTATTTTGTAAAGGTTTTGAAAAGGGAAGGGTCAGAGGTCAAGTGGGCTGCCATCAATCATAGGCAACCAGCGGGGAGAGTACTAACTAGCAGACGAATAATGTAGAAAAGGGATTTAATCAAGGACTGATGATGCTACCTAGT
>NW_015389995.1:64534-70196 GCF_001527695.2 Protobothrops mucrosquamatus
CCAGCATGGCTCAGCTTGGAAACCTCTCCCTTTCCCCTCAGCATGGCAGGCTCAGGAATTCTGGGAGTTGAAGTCCACAAGTCATAAAAGAGCCACGGTTGCCTACCTCTGGCCTAGGCCTAGGCCACTTTATGACTCGTGGACTTCAACTCCCAGAATTCCTGAGCCAGCATGGCTCAGCTTGGAAACCTCTCCCTTTCCCCTCATGGCTGGCTCAGGAATTCTGGGAGTTGAAGTCCACGAGTCATAAAAGAGCCAAGGTTGCCTACCCCACTGATTGCACCTCTCCTATGGGTTTGATTATTAGAAAAGGTAGACTGTACAAAGAAGGGAGCCACTATGTAATCTTAGAGGGGGGGGATAAAATATAAATGCATTTGTAACTGCTGTATTGCATGCTAACACTCTCTACAAGTTGGCCACCTAATGAGAAGGAAGGACTCACTGGAGAAGAGCCTGATGCTGGGAAAGATTGAGGGCAATAGAAGAAGGGGACGACAGAGAATGAGGGGGCTGGATGGAGTCATTGAAGCAGTAGGCGTGAGCTTCAATGGACTCCAGAAGATGGTAGAGGACAGGAAGGCCTGGAGGAACATTGTCCATGGGGTCGCGATGGGTCGGATATGACATCGCAACTAACAACAACAACTCTCTACAAGAATCTGAACTACTAACTGTCCAAGCAAATTAGCAGTAGATAAGAGTCAATAGAATTCAAAGTGGGCTGGACTTAGATCTCTTGTGGGCATGAAGGGATTCTAGACTAATGACATGTTTGACCCCCTCCCTTGGGATCAGCCTGCTCATCTCCTACCTCTATGGTTATAAGTCAAGGACAACCTATATACATTTTTTCTCATCTTCAGCCACTCTTATCATTTCACCAAAAATTCTTTTTTAATGTTCTCATCAGCATATCTCCGCTCATTTTATAGAACTCTGTAATATAATTCTTTTCATTCTGTTCCTAACGGCTTCCACTTCCTCTTTCTTTATGTTCAATTTCCTTCATTCTCCTGGGAGATTTCACCCTCTTCAAACTTTTTTCTTTTATATAGGGCTCCCTGCAGTTTGCTTTCATTAGAGGGTTTTTTTTCCCCTCAAAGACCATTTCTTGACACTACCAAGGATGTCATACTTAGAATCTTTCACCCTTTATTATCTTTCACTAATTCTCTCAATCTTTCATTATAAATATAAAATGTCAGGCTTCTTTCAAACGTTCCCTTCAAAGAGACACGTAGATATGAATAGATTAATGTTGAAACCAGGAATGGAAAGTGGATCTTATTCTCTATGCAGTTTGTCATCAAACAATCACCACTTTCATTCATTCTTGCATCTGTAAATGGCTCGTTGCTTTGTCTGTATTCTTTTATCTCTTTTCAACCCCATACCTTAAAAAAAAAAACCTAATGACACAAAGCTGGGAGGGAATTGGTTACATTTTGGAAGATAGACTCAAAATTCAGAAGGTTCTTGACGGACTTGGGTGTTGAGTCCTAGCCAACAAGATGCAGTTCAGAGGTGAGAAAAGTAAGGTGTGCACTTAGGCAGGAAAAAAAATCAAATATACAGATATAGAATAATTAGTACCTGGCTCAACAGTACAGGTAGTCCTAGACTTACAACAGTTCATTTAGTGACCGTTCAAAGTTACAACGGCACTGAAAAATGTAACTTATGACCGTTTTTCACACTTACGACCTTTGCAACCTCCCCACTATCACCTGGTCAAAATTCAGATGCTTGGCAACTGGTTCATATTTATGACCGTTGCTGTGTCCCGGGATCACGTGATCCACTTTTGCGACCTTCTGACCAGCAAAGTCAATGGGGAAGCCAGATTCACAACAACCAGGTTGTTAACGGTTGCTGCGGGGGGTTGGACTAGAAAACCTCCAAGGTCCCTTCCAGCCCTTTTGAATCTATCTTAAAATACCAATAGGAGGAAATATTTGTAGTGCAGGGTTGAACAGTAATGTCCTTGGTGCTCTCTGAGTTTGGTTGTTGTTTTTTTTGCAGACGTCTCATTACTCAACTAGGTAACATCATCAGTGCTAGAAGAGAGTGGGGTTTGCTCTCTGTTTATGTACCGGGGACTTGCCCTGAAAACGTCGCACCTTAAAGAGCTAGACCAGATGAAGCAGAGCAATCTAACCACCTTACTTTTCAGTAAACGCCAATTGTTCATTGTCCATGATCAGAAGGATGGCCATTTTTTTAAAAAAAAAGTTTCCACAATGTTCTGACCAAGTCAAAACGAGTTTGCTAGTATGAGCTACGGTAGTTATAGATCGAGTTGTCATTTTTGTGGTGGCGGATTGTTTCTAGCCCTCACATCACACCACCCGTAGGCTAGGCTCTCGTTTTTGAAAGGACTTTGATAATTGTTGTCTGTCCCTTCCTTGGAAGACAGCCGCTTGGACAGGATGTGTCAGGAAGAGAAACAGGTCAAGAAATCAGCTTTGTCAGGGAGAAATGAAAGAAATCAGAAGAATGAGAGAGAATGGAGAACTACACATGTCTGTTTCCAGCCCTCTCCATGCCTTGCTTCCATTCTCATTCTGGGCAAGCAGCCCAAAACAGGCGGTTTCTAAGGGAATGTGACCTTGAAGACAAAGGAAAACTCTTGCTCGCTCCTACAGTATTGTTATATACTGCCAGGGAATTGCACAGCAGCTGTCCAGATGAAGTGGGAGACACCAACGCAAACTTGTACTTTCTTGGTATATATCAATATAATTTAATATTAAAATTTGCAGCAGTCTTTCCTGTCATTCAGAAAGAGCAAACATGAGCTAGTCAGGAACACAAGAACCTCCTGAGGTAAATTAAAGAGAATACAGAACACACTGAAGAGAAAAAGGCGGGAAAAAAGGGAAACGCCCCCTTTATGCTTGTCCCAAAGATGCTTTTTTCAAGAGGCAACTGGACTTTCTTGTTTTTTCCTTGAAGACATTTCACTTCTCATCCCAGAAGCTTCTTCAGCTCTGACTGGACGGTGGGGAATGGAAGGATTGATACTCCTTGCAGACAGCTGGTCATTTGCATCCTTTTAGAGAGTCATTGAGGCCACCTGGAGGTTTAGCTGTGTTGTCACGGTGACTTAAGTAATGCAAGTGGGTGTAGAGTACAGGCTCCACACCCATTTGCACTACTGAAGTGACCCTGAGGACACAGGTAAACCTCCAAGTGGCCTCAACAACTCTAAATGGATGCAAATGACCAGCTGTTAAGTGAATCACTACAGTGGCTAAGTTAGTAACATAGTTGTTAAGTTCATCTGGCTTCCCTCACTGACTTTGATTGTCAGAAGGTCTACAAAAAGGGGATCACATGACTCCAGGGCACTGCAAATGTCATAAATATGAGTCAGTTGCACAAGGTTCTGAATTTTGATCACGTGACCTTGGGATTACTGCAATGGTCATAAGTGTGGAAAATGATCATCAATCACTTTTTTCAGTGTCACAGAAACATTGAGCGATCGCTAAATAAACTGTTGTAAATCAAGGATTATCTGTAATCAAATCAAGATTTTCAGCTATTGCAAATGGACAGCTAAGATGATTAAAAGCCTGGAGACTAAAACATATGAAGAACGGTTGCAGGATTTGGGAATGGCCAGTCTAGAGAAAAGAAGGACTAGTGGGGACATGATATGAATATCCCAGTATTTGAGAGGCTGCCACAAGGAGGAGGGGGTCAGTTTATTTTCCAAAGCACCTGAAGGCAGGACAAGAAACAATGGATGGAAACTAATCAAGGAGAGAAGCAGCCTAAAACTAAGGAGAAATTTCCTAACAGTGAGGACAATTAACCAGTGGAACAGCTTGCCACCAGAAGTTGTGGGTGCTCCATCACTGGAGGTTTTTAAGAAGAGGCTGGACAGCCATTTGTCTGAAATGATATAGAGTCTCCTTCTTGAGCAGGGGGCTGGACTAGAAGACCTCCAAGGTCCCTCCCAGCTCTATTCTGATTGATTCAAAGCTTGGTTCACAACGTACGGCAACCAGGTGGAATTTTCCAAATAGGACCTGTTACAGGAACGGCAAAGTCATTGTAGTTTTTCTCTCCTAAAGTGCAAATAAAGAAAGAAAAGACGAAAGTCACCACACTTTGTATTACAGATAGCTCCTGGGGTGGGTGTTAGGACCAGACTGTTGTGATCTTGTTATTACACATCTCATGCAGCCACTGAGCAGATGTACTCAGCCCAGCCTGCCAAGATGCCTCANTCAACAAGAGACTATGAATTTTCACACAAATGGCTGTCCAGTCTCTTCTTAAAAACTTCCAGTGTTGGAGCATTCACAGCTTCTGGAGTCAGGTTGTTCCACTGATTAATTGTTCTAACTGTCAGGAAAATGTTCCTTAGTTCCAGGTTGCTTCTCTCCTTGATGAGTTTCCATCCATTGCTTCTTGTCCTGCCTTCTGCGGCTTTGGAGAAGAGCTTGATTCCTTCTTCTTTGGGGCAGCCCCTGAGATATGGGAACACTGCTATCAGGTCACGCCTCGTCCTTCTTTTTATTAAACAAGACATACCCAATTCCTGCAACTGTTCTTCGTGTGTTTTAGCTTCCAGTCCCCAAATCATCTTAATTGCTCTTTTCTGCACTCTTTTTTGATATGTTTTAGACCTTTTTATAAGCACCTTTTTTATCTCATGGCAGCCAAAACTGAATGCAATATTCCAAGTGTGGTCTTACCAAGGCATCGTGTTACAGGCTCAGAGGTAACATACTGTTGAATAGCACTTACTTGGATGCTTCTTAAAAGCTTGTCAGAAGCAAGATGTTCATTAAGATAAGATAAGATGAGATGAGATGAGATGAGATGAGGTAAGGTAAGGTAAGGTAAGGTAAGGTAAGGTAAGGTAAGATAAGATAAGATAAGATAAGATAAGATAAGATAAGAGGTGAGGTGAGGTGAGGTGAGGTGAGGTGAGGTGAGGTGAGGTGAGATGAGATGAGATAAGATAAGATAAGATAAGATAAGATAAGATAAGATAAGATAAGATAAGATAAGATAAGATAAGATAAGATAAGATAAGATAAGATAAGATAAGATAAGATAAGATAAGATATGAGATGAGATGAGATGAGATATGAGATATAAGATAAGATAAGATGATAAGAGATGAGATGGGATGAGATATAAGATAAGATAAGATAAGATAAGATAAGATAAGATAAGATAAGATAAGATAAGATAAGATAAGATAAGATAACCTTTATTGTCATTTTTATACTGTGGGCACAATGGCACACATCAAAAATGAAATTTTGTTGCCTGGTCTCAAAGTGAAACACATACATGACACACACCTAATACATACTATGAACAACATACGTATAGACCCACACCCCTACATATACATAGCAAACAAATATTAAATATTGTCCATCATGAATATATAACGGAAAGAGGAAGTTTGAGAGTTAATTTAATTTAATTTATTTTAATACATTGACTTATATGCCGCCCTTCTCCCCACGGGACTCAGGGCGGCTCACAGCATATTAAAACAACATAGCACATTTCCCCAATAAAAGCCAATTAAAAACCAAATATTTGTAGCTGTGTCTCTTATTAAAAATCATTAAAAATTATCCCTATTTAAAATTCACCCTAGGTCAGTCCCGCTTGCTGAAAAAGC
>NW_015389995.1:73089-75782 GCF_001527695.2 Protobothrops mucrosquamatus
CAACTTCCTACAAAGATAAGAAATCTCCAGATCCCCCAAAGGGTGGGCATTTAACTTTTGCTGAAATGTTCTTCCCGTATTTCCTTCCATTTTAATAATAATAATAATAATAATAATAATAATAATAATAATAATAATAATAATAATAATAATAATAATAATAATAATAATAATAATAATAATAATAATAATAATAATATTAATATTAATAGTAATAATAATAAAGTTGGAAGGGACATTGGAGGTCTTCTAGTCCAACCCCCTGCTCAGGCAGGAAACCCTATACCATTTCAGACAAATGGCTGTCCAGTCTCTTCTTAAAGACTTCCAGTGTTGGAGCATTCACCGCTTCTGGAGGCAGGTTGTTCCACTGGTTAATTGTTCTAACTGTCAGGAAGTTTCTCCTTAGTTCTAGGTTGCTTCTCTCCTTGGTTAGTTTCCACCCATTGCTTCTTGTCCTGCCTTCGGGCGCTTTGGAGAATAGCTTGACTCCCTCTTCTTTGGGGCAGCCCCTGAGATATTGGAACACTGCTATTCTATCCCCCCTTGTCCTTCTCTTCATTAAACTAGATGTAACCTCTTCTGATAGAACATCTATCAGGAACATGGATGAGATAGTTGGATTATTACAGATGGAAGTCGGCCATTACAGAAAAGATTCCTACATGCACAAGCAGGGAGTGAGATGGGAAAGAAATCCTGCTTTAATTTATCTATGGAGATTCTCAGTCATCCAGGTCATGGTTGTCCCAAATATGCTTTTTCAGGAGGCAACTGGACTTTCTTGTTTTTTCTTTGAAGACGTTTCTCTTCTTATCCAAGAAGCTTCTTCCGCTCTGACTGGATGGTGGGGAATGGAAGGATTGCAGACTAGAGGAACCATTTGCGCTCCAATTTGCACCACTCAGCTGACCCTGAGGACACAGGTAAACCTCAAGGTGGCCTCAACGACTCTCTAAAAGAAGGCAAATGACCAGCTGTCTGCAAGGAGTATAAATCCTTCCATTCTCCACCATCCAGTCAGAGTTGGAGAAGCTTCTTGGATGAGAAGCGAAACTTCTTCAAAGAAAAACAAGAAAGTCCAGTTGCCTTCTGAAAAAGCACCTTTGAGTCTTGCCTTAATTATACCAGATATAATGTGTGCAAGATAATTTTTTGGGGAGACATTCAAGATTCTATGACCTTGCCGATTAGCAACACAAATCTTTCCAGAAAGCCAAATGAGTTTGTTTCCTGATTTTCCATCTCTCCACCATGTTCATTGATGATGGTTTCTCATCAATGCCCTTCCATAATTATAATCAAGACGCTTGAGAAGTATAGAGTAATTTTCCTCTTCAACCTCGTGACAAAAAGAGAACCAGGAGGAAATTTGGGGTGACCTCTCCTGCTGATAAGGATTGTATTTCTACGCCTTTGGGAAGAAAGCCATACTGAAAAGAAGAAAGAATAAGATTAAAATTTCATGCGCAGATTTCTTTTGCAAGGTAACTTCAGACAGGGTGATATTCAGAGGACAATTGGCGCAAAGGAGACTTTATTATAGTTGGGTCCCAGCGTGAAGCACACCGAGACGCCAACATAATAATGTTTCCCTCTGTGCACTCACCTTGGCTGGTAACACAAGAAAAACACAAACTCATCAATCAAGAAGAGAGATTTAAATAGGGATGTGCCAAGCTTTGGAGATGCCATTCAAAAGCTGCTCGAATGTCCAAACTGAACAAGCTCATCAAAATGCACTGGATGCTTCTGCATCGACCCCTTTCTAATTTATTTTTATTTAATTAATGTTTTCTTTCTCAAAGCAAACCTACAGGCTCACGATTCTCACCCCTCTCCGACAACTACAGGGCTACAAGTAGGGTTCGGATGAGAGGGAACAACTGGCCCAAAGTCACCCAGCCAGATGTATCAAAACCCATTCCAACTTTAGAATCAGAATCAGAATAGAGCTGGAAGGGATCTTGAAGGTCTTCTAATCCAGCCCCCTGCTCAAGCAGGAGACCCTATACCATTTCAGGCAAGTAGCTGTCCAATCCCTTCTTAAAAACCTCCAGTGATGGAGCACCCACAACATCTGAAAGCAAGTTGTTCCACTGGTTAATTGTCCTCACTGTTAGGAAGTTTCTCTTTAATTCCGGGTTGCTTCTCTCAATAGAATAGAATAGAATAGAATAGAATAGAATAGAATAGAATAGAATGGAATGGAATGGAATGGAATGGAATGGAATGGAATGGAATGGAATGGAAGATAGGAAAGGAATAGAATAGAATAGAATAGAATAGAATAGAATAGAATAGAATAGAATAGAATAGAATAGAATAGAATAGAATGCGTGAGCGATGGCGGTCTTCGTGGGATAGCTCCGAAAAATGCGGAGCCCGAAAATGGCCAAAGGGGCTAAAGGAGGCTAAAGGGGGAGCGTGGAAAGCTCCCTGAAGGCCCGGAGACTCCCCCCTTCCCGGTAAGCCCCCCCTGGACTGGATACGGGACACATGGGGGCGCGGGGGGACGTGGAGCCGACCTGGTTTTTCGGCCTCTTCGGCTTCCCCGGCCTCCGTCCTCGGCGGTCCCGTTGGTGGTTTGTGGGTGGCTTTTTCCGGTGATTTTTGGGGAGGACAACTCGGCCCGAACCGCTCTGCCCGGACCATCTGGCTGCGGAGATGCCCCTGGAGGAGGTAGCGGCCTG
>NW_015389995.1:79127-83597 GCF_001527695.2 Protobothrops mucrosquamatus
GACCTGACCTAGGGTGGATTTTATATTGGGTTTTAAATATTCGGAAGACGCAACATTAAAATTCGGTTTAATTCGGTTTTAAGGGGGGGATTGCATATATGTTAATGGTTTTAAATATGTTGTGCGCCGCCCTGAGTCCCTGTCGGGAGAAGGGCGGCATATAAATTAAATTAAATAAAATAAATAAATAAATAAATAAATAAATAAATAAATAAATAAATAAATGATTGTCTTCTAGTCCAGCCCCCTGATTGAGCAGGAGAACCTATACTATTTCAGTGACTGTCTAGTCTCTTCTTTAAAACCTCCAGTGATGGACCGCCCATGATTTCTGGTGGAAAGTTGTTCCACTGGTTAATTGTCCTCACTCTTAGGAAGTTTCTACTTAATTCCAGGTTGCTTCTCTCCTTGATGAGTTTCCATCCATTCAGACTCAATACACCACAAGTGGTTATAAGTTATAAGTGGATGTATTAAAAGTTTCAATGGTTAGATAGTTAGATCCTTATATTTGAATGGATCAAAGGCCTGGAGACAAAAACATTTGAAGAACGGCTGCGGGACTTGGGTTTGGCTAGTCTAAAGAAAAGAAGAAATAGGGGAGACATGATAGCAGTCTTCCAGTATTTCAGGGGCTGCCGCATAGAAGAGGGGGTCACTTTTTTCACCAGAGAAACAATGGTTGGAAACTGATCAAGGAGAGAAGCAATCTGGAATTAAGGAGAAACTTCCTGACAGTTAGAACAATTAACCAGTGGAACAGCTTGCCTCCAGAAATCGTGGGCCCTCCATTACTGGATATTTTTAAGGCTAGACAGTCACTTATCTGACATGGTATAGGTTCTCCTGCTTGAGGAGGGGGCTGGACTAGAAGACCTCCAAGGTCCCTTCCATCCTGTAATTTTATGCTCTATATTCATGAGCATGAAACGCCATACAAATCTGGAGAAATATAGAATTTGAAAGGTATTTTTTTCCCAAAAAAACTGCAGTACTATAAACACACACCATTTTACTTAAAAATGCAGGACTTTTTCTAGCCTCCCTCTGTGTAGCCTTCTAACTTTCCGTACTCTCATCCGAGAATTTCAGATTTTATCTTTTGCCCTTTATAGTTAGATAAGTCTCCCCTCTGACCCACTTATTCCTATTTAAATTTATTTTTGAAACTTTTATTCTTGAACTCTGCAGGATTCACTTGAGGAAAAGGGTTATTGCATTCTCCAAGAATATTGTGAGAGGCTATTGAGGCTAAGTAGGTTTCTTGGTTTATTGAATGCTAGTGTTCTCTTTCCAATTCTTTTGACCACTAAGTTAAAACTTTAATACTAAGTTTTAATACTAATACTAAGTTTCAGTCTGAGGAGATTAGTGAAAAAAATGCAATTTCTTAACCAATTTTACCCATTCAGATTCTTCTCCTGGAAGGGGGTGGGGGAGGAGAGAGAGAGAATTACAGTATCCCACTTTACTTAGCCATGGGATAATGAGATTGACTCTCCTTTTTATTTTCCTCCTGTAAGTTTTTAAAAAACAAAACAAAACACATATACCTGTTTTTGCTCTATCCTAACCAGTCAAGACTCAGCATCCAACTAAAATTTAGAAGCAGAAAGATGACATGATGTTAAGACTCTAGAAAGAGTGCAGAGAAGAGCAACAAAGATGATCAGGGGACTGGAGGCTAAAGCATATAAGGAAAGGCTGCTGGAATTGGGGATGTCTAGTCTAATGAAGAGAAGGACGAGGAGGGACATGACAGCAATGTTCCAGTATCTCAGGGGCTGCCCCAAAGAAGAGGGAGTCAAGCTATTCTCCAAAGCCCCTGAAGGCAGGATAAGAAGCAACAGATGGAAACTCATCAAGGAGAGAAGCAACCTAGAACTAAGGAGAAACTTCCTGACAGTTAGAACAATTAACCAGTGGAACCACCTGCCTCCAGAAACTGTGAATGCTCCAACACTGGAGTTTTTAAAGAAAAGACTGGACAGGCATTTGTCTGAAATGGTATAAGGTTTCCTGCCTGAGCAGGGGGTTGGACTAGATGACCTCCAAGATCCCTTCCAACTCTGTTATTCTGTTAGTTACTAAGAAAAAATAGGATTCTGATCAGTTGATAGAGTATTTTTTTTTCTTATATTGTAAACTGCCTAGAGTTGCCCCAAAGAAGTGAGCTGGGCATTGTATAAATGTGAACCTGTGACACTTTGGGGCTACTAATGTCGAAAACACCGAAGGAAGAGGATTTCTTAGCTCAGAGAGAGAGAGAGAGAGAGAGAGAGAGAGAGAGAGAGAGAGAGAGAGAGAAAGAGAGAGGGAGGGAGGGAGGGAGGGAGAAAAAGAGAGAGAGAGAGATAGATAGAAAGAGAGAGAGAAAGGCAGGCAGGCAGGCAGGTAGGTAGGTAGGTAGATAGACGCTAGATAGATAGATGGAGAGAGAGAGACGGATGGACAGACAGACAGACAGACAGACAGACAAGAGATTTGTGTATATGCTTAATTCTAACATGGAAGTTTGATTAAAATATTAAATGTTATCGCGGAAGACAGAGAGCAAAGGAAAGGCATACAAAGGTTACAGTTGGAACTGCCCTACCCATCTGGCTGATGGTGCCGACTAGCAAGAACTACAAGCAGAAATGTTAAAAGCTTCTTTTGATTCTGGGCAGCATGGCTAATCAAAAGAACATAAGGAAAATCGCATAACACAACCTGGAACACCGAAAGTTTGCCACAGCGCTGTGACGGGCGTCTCAGATAAAAGGCGCCTAAAGCTTTGCATCCTCTTTTCTAACCAGACTGGGTACACGTGACTGTGTTTTGTTGCTTTTTAGTAGGCAGAACAATATTATTTCTCAGCATCTGGTTAACTATAACCAGGGGTGAGATAGTTAGTCACTTTTATCCCTACCCTGAGGTCAAAACAGTCCACCTTTTCATCAAGTCTTGAATGAAATGTGCTTCTGCAAGAGATAACAGCAATTGCTTTTTTCCAGAAAGCAAATATATTTTTATCTATACCTGCAATTTCTTTTTCTTTCTTTCTTTCTTTCTTTCTTTCTTTCTTTCTTTCTTTCTTTCTTTCTTTCTTTCTTTCTTTCTTTCTTTCTTTCTTTCTTTCTTTCTCTCTCCTTCCTCTTTCCTTCCTTCCTTTTTCCTTCCTTCCTTCCTACTTTATTTCTTTCTCTTTTTTCCTTCTTTCCTTCCTTCCTTCCTTCCTTCCTCCCTCTTTCTTTCTTTCTTTCTTTCTTTCTTTCTTTCTTTCTTTCTTTCTTTCTTTCTTTCTTTCTTTCTTTCTCCTTTCTTCCTTCCTTCCTTCCTTTTTCCTTCCTTCCTTCCTTTTTCCTTCCTTCCTTCCTTCCTTCCTTCCTTCTTTCTTTCTTTCTTTCTTTCTCTTCTTTCCTTCCTTCCTTCCTTCCTTCCTTCCTCCCTTTCTTTCTTTCTTTCTTTCTTTCTTTCTCTTTCCTTCCTTCCTTCCTCCTTTCTTCCTTCTTCCTTCCTTCCTTTTTCCTTCTTTCTTTCTTTCTTTCTTTCTTTCTTTCTTTCTTTCTTTCTTTCTTTCTTTCTTCTTTTGCTTCCTCAGATTTTTCTAGCCTGGCAAACAGAAACAGCAATGCTAACAGCAATGTTTAAGAAAATGAGAAAGCCCAGGGCATCATCGCTCTCTGCCAAATGAAAGATTAATTTATTTGACAGGCCTATGATGACCAAAAGGACATTTATTTTCATTAACTTATTTCATGAAGCAGTGTTGTTGTTGTTTTGTGTGTGTGTGTGTGTGTGTGTGTGCATCACAATTAATCTGCTGGGCATGGCTCCATTGGAGATGGCTGTTTTGAGTGAGGACCAGCGCTGTCATCAACATTCACAGACTAAAGAAGCTTCTTGGATGAGAAGCGAAACGTCTTCAAAGAATAACAAGTAAGTCCAGTTGCCTTTTGAAAAAGCACCTTTGGGACAACATTATCCATTGTACTCTCCTTCCTGATTCACACCATACCCTGGACGATGGGTCCTTTTCTCCTAGAACTGGCCAAGATCTGAATCCTTAAATCCTAAATTATTAAATGATGCCAATTCACAATTTCTGAGTAAAGAAAAAAGGAACGTCGGAGGTTGGGTAAATACAACCAAACAAATGCTGGCTTGCGGGGTCAAATTCATGCTTCTCTGGTGACTTGTTGCCAGTGAATGTGATTGGTGAACTGATGGTACCCATGGTACGGCTTTACAAAACCCTAGTGAGACCACACCTGGAATACTGCAGCCACTTTTGGTCACCATACTACAAAAAAGATGTTGAGAGTTTAGAAAAAAATCAGAGAAGAGCAACTAAGATGATCCAAGGCCTGGAGGCTAAAACATACGAAGAACGGCTGCGGGACTTGGGTTTGGCCAGTCTAAAGAAAAGAAGAATTAGGGGAGACATGATAGCAGTATTCCAGTATCTGAGGGGCTGCCACAAAGAAG
>NW_015389995.1:87269-91991 GCF_001527695.2 Protobothrops mucrosquamatus
TCTTCTTCTTCTTCTTCTTCTTCTTCTTCTTCTTCTTCTTCTTCTTCTTCTTCTTCTTCTTCTTCTTCTTCTTCTTCTTCTTCTTCTTCTTCTTCTTCTTCTTCTTCTTCTTCTTCTTCTTCTTCTTCTTCTTCTTCTTCTTCTTCTTCTTCTTCTTCTTCCTATTATTATTATTATTATTATTATTATTATTATTATTCTAACTCAGATTCTATGCAGTTTTCTGAGCTCTGTAGTATGTGTGTTTGCGTGTGTGCATGCAACTTCTGTAAAAAAAATAAAAATCAGTCACCCCTCCAATAATTAGAAGCCTTTGTGTTTTTCTGCTCTGTAAATACATTATCTGCCAGGAAAATTAAAATCTCCTTGGAATAGGACACGAAGAAAGAAGCCTTTGAGCAAACACATCCTTCAACCACCGGTTAACTTTGCTCGTGCTCTTGCGGGCATGAATGTCATCCTATTCCGAAGAGAACAGACTAGGTAAGGAAATAAAATTGTTCACCTCTTTCCCTCGCCAGCTGCTTCTGACTCCAGGTGGATGTCATCCTTTATTCTTTCTTGCGATTGAACTTTAATTGGACATCTTGCGGGAGGAAGACCCACAGATCTATTTTGTTATTTTTGTACTGCTTGTTTTGTTTTGTTTTGTTTTGTTTTTTAAGGAATATCTTGGACGACCTTTTAAGAAGTCATCACGCTAATGAAATTTCCAGGGCGATTTTTCTCCCACTTGTTAGAGATGGTTTGTTTCCTTTTGGTCTTTGAAACTGCTGGATGGATTTCCTAGATGATAACCACTTTGAACAAGGTGTTTTATTTTCCGAAAGAAATCGGAGCAAGGTCGTTGCAGACCCCAAAGCGTGAAGTAAAGCAGGTTCCTTTTTTTTGACTTGTGAGAGTAGTGTGGCTGTGTGGGCTTTGAGGCAATCAATTGCAGGGACATCCATGATTTTTGTTTTGTTTTGAAGCTGATCCCAGTCACAGCATTCAAGATTAAATATTTTGTAATGTATTTCTGGAAAGAATAAGGGGGGGAATTAAAAGGATGGCCTAAAACAGACATTACTCATCATAGCTATTGGGGACTCTGCTTTCTGGTTTTCTAGGAAGGTGGAAAGATCTACACCAGGATGGGCAACTATGGCCTCTTTATGATCTGTGGACTTCAACTCCCAGAGTTCCTTAGCCAGCATGGCTAACTCAGGAATTCTCCCAATTCTGGGAGATGAAGTCCACTCAGGAATTCTGGAAGCTGAAGTCCACTGGGTAGCTCAAGAATTCTGGGAGTTGAAGTCCACCGGATGGCTCAGGAATTCTGGGAGTTGAAGTTCACCAAGTGACTCAGGAATTCTGGAAGCTGAAGTCTACCGGATGGCTCAGGAATTCTGGGAGTTGACATCCACAGGGTGGCTCAGGAATTCTGGGAGTTGAAGTCCACAGGTCTATTCTATTCTATTCTATTCTATTCTATTCTATTCTATTCTATTCTATTCTATTCTGTTCTGTTCTGTTCTGTTCTGTTCTATCCTATTCTATTGTTTTTCTATTCTATTCTATTCTATTCTATTCTATTCTATTCTATTCTATTCTATTCTATGAGGAAGAAAGGAGTAAATTTGTAGAAAAATGCAGCGGGGAGGCATGGGCTGTGAACAGGTTTCCTCAAATAAAGGCAAGGAGGGGTGGGATTGTATAATCCATACTGTAGGAATGAAACTATATCACTCAAACCTATAAGGGGGACTAACGGATCCCACTAGCAGCGGCAAAATGCATCCTTGCAAACAGAGAGCAAAAGAGATTCTTTTAATCTACTTCCTCCACTGGCCAAACTGAAGTTCAGCAGGTGTGGGTATAGATAGCTCTCGGCTTACGATCACAGCTGACCCCCAAAGTTCTGTTGCTATGTGAATTTTACCGCCATTTTACGACCTTTCTTGACACACTCGTCAAAGGAATCACTGCAGTTGTTAAGTTAGTAACCTGGTTGTTGAGTACGGGCTTCCCCCATTGAGTTTGCTTGTCAGAAGGTCGCAAAAGGGGATCACGTGACACTGAAACCGTCATAAATATGAGTCAGTTGCCAAGCGGATGAATCTTGATCAGGTGACCACAGGGAGGCTGCAATGGCCATTAAATGCGTTGCAATTCCGAACGGTCACTAAATGAACTGTTGTAAGGACTACCTGTATTTGATTAGGACATTGACCCCCTTTTGCTATGAAGGATGACACACATTTCTTCTACAATTGGTCTGTCTGCAGCAGAAGATCTGATGCGCCCCTCAAGTGAAGTGATTCATTTCCACCCATTTCAGTTCATCAACTCTCAGGATTTTAATGCTCAAACCTGACCTTTCTGTTTTGACAGCATCAAGTTTGTTTTGGTTCGTAGTTCTGACAACCCGTGAACGCCTGGTATACTTATCTGAACGGCATCGGACTTTCCACTTGTGCTTCTAGCCAGATCAGCTGCTGGCTCCGATCCAGCCAGATCATAATGTAATTTGTAATTTAATGTAACATAATTTACGGCAGTGTAAATCGCTCTAAGTTGTTTTATTTAAAAATGCCCCCCCTCCCCGGTACAGATTCCCAGTGGTAAAACACTAGGCTGAATTCCCCCCACCATTTTAGTAGTAAAATTCAATTTAAAAAAGCAATTATTTTCTCCCCCATACAGATCCTTGTGTAGTACAATTATTAAAAGCGTGGAGTTAATTAAGTACAATAAATTCTTAAAACATTACAATTAATTTCCGTAAAGGCCTCTCTGATAGTCTGCCCTTATCTTGGAAATTAATTGCTTCCTGCTTCCCTCCATCTTGTATAAAGATGGTGGAGGTGAGGAAATGGTAAGGGCGCAAGTCACTTTTTGTCCTCTGTCCACATTATTATTCCTTTTTACGGAACTGAGTTCACGAAGACATGTATAATCATAAGTGCACATGTATCAATGACATATACAACCTGTGTACATGCAACGTCTCTCTGGAGCGTTCTTCGGTACTTATATACGACATACAAGTAGTCCTTGACTTATGCCATTTCTTTAATGACTGTTCAAAGTTATGAGCCGTGGTGGCGCAGTGGTTAGAATGCAGTATTGCAGGCTAACTCACTGCCCACTGCCAGGAGTTCGATCCTGACCAGCTCAAGGTTGACTCAGCCTTCCATCCTTCCAAAGTTGGTAAAATAAGACCCAGATTGTTGGGGGCAGCAGGCTGATTCTGTAAACCACTTAGAGAGGGCTGCAAAACACCAAAAAGCAGTATGTAAGTCTAATAATTCGGTTTTTTAATATAGATATCATTGTATTTGTATTGTGGTTTTTATGAGGCTGTTAGCCGCATAAAATTGTATTGTGGTTTTTATGAGGCTGTTAGCCGCCCTGAGTCCCATGAGGAGAAGGGCGGGGTACAAATTAAATTAAATTAATAAATAATAAGTGCTATTGCTATGAATGTGCTGGGAAAAGTGATTTTTGACTGCTCCATGCACTTACGACTGTTGCAATATGTCCAGGGTCACGTGATCAAAATTCGGATGCTTGGCAACTGGCCTGCATTTATGAGGGTTGCGGTGTCCTAGGGTAATGTGATCACCTTTGGCAATCTTCTGACAAGACAATTGTGATCTTCTGACAAGATGATCTATGGAGTCTGCCCTTTGATTTATTATTATTATTATTATTATTATTATTATTATTATTATTATTATTATTATTATTATTATTATTATTATTATTATTATTATTATTATTATTATGGATCATCGCAGTCAGCCAGATGTTCAGACTGGATTTGGCATTTTGTCTACCGATCGAGTCCTTACCAAGGACCTGGGATAGGCAGATGTGGATGTTTGATGGTATTACAGATCTCGTCGCAGGATGGAAGCGGTCCTAGTAAGGCCGCCTTTTGCAATTGACTAATGGTGAATTTGTCAATGCCAATGGTGTTCAAGTGGTGCTCCAGTTGTTTTGGGATTGCACCCAAGGCGCCTATGACTATTGGTCCTACCCTTGCTTGCCTTTGCCACAGTCTTTCCATTTCTATTTGTGGGTCTTTGTATTATTATTATTATTATTATTATTATTATTATTATTATTATTATTATTATTATTATTATTATTATTATTATTATTATTATTATTATTATTATTACATTTTTGTCAGATGATGGATATGTGCTTATCCCAAGCATGTTTACTGATGACTGAATTGTTACGTTGGGTGGAAGTTGGTTACGAGCTTCTGTTACTTTCTCTGTGAAGTAATTCCTTCTACCTTTTTTCCTAAATTAGATAACTAGATGGATAGGAGAGATAGGATTAGGATTAGGATTAAAGTTAAGATGAGGATGAGGATGAGGATGAGGATAAGGATAAGGATAAGGGTAGGATAGGATAGGATAGGATAGGATAGGATAGGATAGGATAGGATAGGATAGGATAGGATAGGATAGGATAGGATACTTTATTGGTCAAGTGTGATTAGACACACAAGGATTTTTTTTCTCTGGTGCAGAAGCTCTCAGTGTACATACAAAGCAAAATAGTAGTAATAATTGTTATCATAATACCAATAAGTAGATTAGATAGATAGATAGATAGATAGATAGATAGATAGATAGATAGATAGATAGATAGATAGATAGATAGATAGATAGATAGATAGAGAGAGAGAGAGAGAGAGAGAGAGAGAGAGAGAGAGAGAGA
>NW_015389995.1:94786-98805 GCF_001527695.2 Protobothrops mucrosquamatus
CGCCATTTTAAGTTCACTTTTCCTCAGACCAACACAAGTACGGGGAAAAACTTATTATCCAAGTTAGAGTAAAGTCCAATATAAAAAACAAACTTCCAAGGTTGGTTCGTCTGCTTACAAATAAAACTCACAGTTAACTTTAAGTTGCAGCGGTGGCGGTGGCTTCTAGCTTCGCCGAAGCGAAGGCGTCCTGGATCGCAGAGAATCCTCGGGGCTCCGGAGGAGTTCTCACCTACATCGTCCATATAGGACGACTCGGGAACTTAACTCCTACCCCGGGCAGCTCACCTATCCCCTTATGCCCAGGGGAAAGGTATCAAGCCATTTGACAGCTGATGCTAGCTGTCAAACCGGCTTTTACGCGAAACAGGCGGGAGGCAGCAAACAGCTGCGACCGACGAAGACGCCTGCCACCGGAAGTCCTAAATCATGGCTTGTTGTTTAAGCTTATATGGCAACGAATGAGGTATGTCGGTCACGAGGACTATGGTCCTCTTCTGGGATCTGTGTTCCAAGGAATCTGGAGCTACTGCTCCAAGTGAAAATATTCTAGCAAAGTAGGTAGTACAATAGACGTCTGCTTACTACCACAATTGAGTCCAAAATCTCTGTTGCTAAGAGAGATGGTTAAGTGAGTTTGCCCCATTTTACAATATTTTTTTTGCCACAGTTGTCAAGTGAATCACAATGGTTGTTAAATAAGTAACACGGTGGCTAAGCGAATCCAACTTCCCCATTGACTTTGCTTGTGAGGTGGTTGCAAAAGGTCGTCTCAGGACCCCAGGACACTACAATGGTCATCAAGATGAATGAGTTGCCAAGCCTCTGAATGTTGATAAGGTGACCACGAGGATGCTGAAATAGTCCTAAGTGTGAAAAACAGTCATAAGCAGTGGTGGGATTCAGCCAGTTTGCACCAGTTTGGCAGAACCGGTAGCTAATTTTTTGTTGCCCAGGGCCCAGAATGGACTTCCGGAAGTGGCATCCATGCAGGGAACCGGTTGTTCACCTATTTGAATCCCACCACTGGTCACAGTGTCCCAGGGTCATGTGATCACCTTTGCGGCCTTCTGACAGGCAAAGTCAATGGGGAAGGACAAACCACTTCCAGATAAAACAGAGAGAAAACCCCATTCCCTTCTAGCACTGATGATGTTACCTAGTTGGGTCATGAAACGTCTGCAAGAAAACTACCAAGCTCAGAGAGCACTAAGGACCCCACATTCCTCCTCCTCCTCCTCTTCCTCTTCCTCTTCCTCCTCCTCCTTCTCCTCATCCTCATCCTCATCCTCTCCATAAAACCTATTCCCTTCTAGCACTGATGATGTTACCTAGTTGGGACATGAAATGTGTGTAAGAAAACCACCAAGCCCAGAGAGCACCAAAGACCCCACATTCCTCCTCCTCCTCCTCCTCCTCCTCCTCCTCCACTCCACAAACTCCACTTCTTTGTAGCATAGATGATGTTACTTAGTTGGGTAACGAAACATCTACAAGAAAACCACCAAGCTCAGAGAGCACCAAGGACCCCACACTCCTCCTCCTCCTCCTCCTTCTTCTCCTCTTCCTCTTCCTCCTCCACAAACTCCACTTCTTTATAGCACAGATTGTGTTATTTAGTTGGGTAATGAAACATCTACAAGAAAACCACCAAGCTCAGAGAGCACCAAGGACCCCACACTCCTCCTCCTCCTCCTCCTTCTTCTCCTCTTCCTCTTCCTCCTCCACAAACTCCACTTCTTTATAGCACAGATTGTGTTATTTAGTTGGGTAATGAAACATCTACAAGAAAACCACCAAGCTGAGAGAGCACCAAGGACCTCACAGTCCTCCTCCTCCTCTTCCTCCTCCACTCCACAAACCCCATTTCTTTGTAGCACAGATGATGTTCCCTAGTTGAGTAATGAAACATCTGCAAGAAAACCACCCAAAACCCCGTAGTTCAATCCTGTACTACAAATATTGCTCTGTTGGTGCAATTAATGTTGAAAGAGTGCCTCTGCCAGACTGGATCCATGCAGGTCCTTCTAGGACTCTGCCTTTGAATTTCCCTTCCAAAATTTTCTTACGGCTCTTTTAACACCTTGCATAAGCTAAGTTCCTGTACAGGTCAGAGGTTTAATCTTGGTGACCGTACCCATGAATAAGAGATGATCTATGCACTGACAAACACAAAAATTGATTTGATGTGGTACTTTTCTTTGGAACAAACCCGCCAAAGAATTTTTCCTCCTCCTTGTCTGCTATGAACAATTTTTCAGAAAGCGCCAGCATTTTAGTCCACCAGGGAAACACAAAGGTGCATTCACGGGTGTACATGCAAACACACAATATATAGTTGCAAAAAAGCAAGTGGCGAGCTGCAACAATCACGATTTCCACATCAATGGCTTTCCTTAACGCAAAAGCCTTTTAACAGTCAAGATCCTAGAAGTTGTTTGTTCAAAGGAAGTTAAGCCGCCCCAATTTTTAAAGAATTTATTGGAGCGCTCTTGGTTGAATTTTTTTAGCCTTGTTTGCAGAACCCATAGGCTCCTTGGAAAGATCTGTTTGTAGATTTAAAGCAACACTCTGCAAGTCTCTTAATAAATATGATTTGGAGCAACAATATGTCTGCCACCCCAGGAAACGAATATTTGGTTCTTATTCTTTCCAGTCCACCCTCATTTTATCAGCCGCTCGTGAAACGAACGACACCACACCGCTCCTCAAAAAAGACAGCCACAAAAGCTGAAAAATAGGACTCTGGGGAAATCTGGCTAAAAGACATCTAGTTCACACCGCTTATTTCTCATAGTGTTAAGCCCACAAAGGCTTGTAAGATTTATCTGTTGATCCTCATTGCCAGATGTTCTTAGAGATACAGGCCATACAGGCTTCTCGACTTAAGATTTTTTTTGTACATTTATTTATTTATTTATTTATTTATTTATTTATTTATTTATTTATTTATTTATTTATTTATTTATTTATTTATTTATTTATTTATTTATTTATTTATTACATTTATATCCCGCCCTTCTCCTTACGGACTCAGGGCGGCTAACAATCAGATAAAAACACACACATTATACATCTATTTAAAATTGATTAAAAAGAAATATTTAAACTCGTCGAATTTAAAAATAAATAAAACCCCTTTAAAATCCCTTAGGCCAGTCCCGCAAGCTGGAACAACCACGTCTTGAGGGCGCGGCGGAAGGAAGGGAGATCAGGGATCACCCTGATCTCCGGGGGCAGTTCGTTCCAGAGGGTGGGAGCTCCCACAGAGAAGGCCCTCCCCCTTGGGGTCGCCAGCCGGCACTGTCTGGCCGACGGCACCCTGAGGAGATTGTACATCTAACAATCTTATGTTAACAACATCCCCATGGTCATGTGATCTAAATTCAGATGCTTGGCAGCCTACTTGTTTTTTGTTTTTTTACAAAATTTTATTTATAATACAATTAAAAAACATTGGATATAACGTGACATTCCAGTATATACAGTCTTATCAAATTATTCCACATTTTACCATCGATTCTTCATCTCAAGATATACATCTAAGTTTTATATACAGTACTTATTCTAAAATAACATCCATTTCTATCTTAACGCTAGTCTTTAATCCCAACCGTCGTCCTCGAATCCCTCCAGCGGTAAAATTTATCCCAGGTTTCGAAATAAACTGATCCACATTTGTCATTCAATACCATTGTGAGCCTGTCCATTTCCGCACATGCTAATATTTTATATAGTGACTCTTCCTCTGTGGGAATTTCTTTGCTCTTCCATTTTTGCACAAACGCTAGCCTTAGCTGCAGTCAAGATGTGTAACAGCAAATAATAATAATAATAATAATAATAATAATAATAATAATAATAATAATAATAATAATAATAATAGTAAAGTTGGAAGGGACCTTGAAGGTCATCTAGTCCAACCCCCTGCTCAGGCAGGAAACCCTATACCATTTCGGACAAATGGCTGTCCAGTCTCTTCTTAAAAACTTCCAGTGTTGGAGCATTCACCGCTTCTG
>NW_015389995.1:106427-107790 GCF_001527695.2 Protobothrops mucrosquamatus
TCTAAATTTCCCATAATGTTATAGACTGCCTTATTACTTCCATTTCAGAGTGATATTGTTTATTTTTATGTCCCTTTGATCTGAAAGTATATTATTTATCAGCTCGGGTTCCCTTTTAGCAGCTTCCAGTTTGTCCCTGTGTATTTCATGATTCCTCGCCATCAAGCTGTTCCATCAAAGGGCTGCCAACCTAATTTTATATTATTATTATTTTTTTAAATTTCATTTTAATTCAGTTTGATGTGAGCCGAGTTGCTGTTTTCTGCTATTTTTTTTTTTAAGGTTCACACTGCAAAGTGTACTCTTTTAAATCACCTTGAAGATGAGGACGGCCCTAAGCTAGGAATTTTTCAAGGGAAAAACGATTCTTAAATGAGAAAGGTAGCATAACGTGATGATAATTTAAGCTAAACCATTTCTCTCCTCTCCTCCAAGCATTGTGTCCATCTGTCTGTCTGTGTGTGTGTGTGTGTGTGTGTGTGTGTGCATGAGAGGGAGAGGGAGAAAGATTTGTGTGTATAGATAACATTATAATATTATTCTCACCAATAAAAGACCATTAAAAATGCTAATAACTGCATATGATCAATCACCGAATAGAGTTACAATTAGGGGCAAAATACCCAATTCACCACCTAGTTGAAATGTGTATGTCTGTGTGTCTGCCTCTCAGTGTGTATGCCCCCTCTGTGTGTGTGTGTATGTGTGTGTGTGTGTGTAGATAACATTATTCTCACAAATAAAAGATCATGAGAAATGCTAGTAACTCCTTATTTAATTATTTTTTATCCTGCTTTTCTTATTTTTACAAATCACTCAAGACGGCAAACATAACCAATACACCCATCTCCTCCTTTTCCATACGACAACAACAATCCAGTGAGGTGGGTTGGACTGTGAGGGAGTGACTGGCGCTAGGTTTCATGCCAAAGGCGGGACTACGACTCATTGTCTTCTGCTGATTGGTCCCCCAGTTGGTTTTCATGCCTAAGGCGGGGTTAGAACGCACTGTCTCCTGCTGATTGGCTCAAAGTCACCCAGCCAGCTTTCATATTCAAAACGGAACTAAAACTCCCAGTAGCCTAGTTTCTAGACTGTGCCTGAACCGCTAGACTGGGGGTAGGCAACCTTGGCTGCTTTATGACTCGTGGACTTCAACTCCCAGAATTCCTGAGCCAGCATGGAACAACCTGCCTCCAGAAGTGGTGAATGCTCCAACACTGGAAGTTTTTAAGAAGAGACTTGACAGCCGTTTGTCTGAAATGGTGTAGGGTTCCTGCCTGGGCAGGGGGTTGGACTCGATGACCTCCAAGGTCCCTTCCAACTTTATTATTATTATTATTATTATTATTATTATTATTAT
>NW_015389996.1:0-3615 GCF_001527695.2 Protobothrops mucrosquamatus
GCAGCTGGCTTTGTTATCTGCCCAAGTTGCTCAGCTATCTGCCCATGTTCCTGCTGCTCCACCACCACCCAGGAGAAAATGCCAAGTGGTGAGGCCGGACAAATTTGATGGCAACCCGGACATGTTTCCTGTTTTCATGGGACAATGCCACCTGTATATCAGTGTGAAAGCAGATGATTTCCCCACTGACCGGGATAAACTGGGGTTTATGATAAGCCTGCTCTCTGGTTCTGCAGCTCGTTGGGGCACACCCCTGCTAGCCCAACCTAGTCCATTGATGGACAACTTTGTGGGGTTTTGTGATTACATGCGGATTATGTATGAGGACCCCATCAAGACCCAGACAGCTACCCGGCATTTGAAAGCTCTGAGGCAAGGCCGATGCCCCCTGCAGGGCTATATCAGCGAATTTCGGCTGCTTAGCCAGGATTCAGCCTGGAATGAGGCTGCGCTCGTGGACGCTTTCCAGGATGGATTGTCGGAGGAGATGCTGGATGAGCTGGCCCGTGTTGATGTTCCCCCGGACCTTAATGGGCTCATTCATCTCTGTCTGCGGATCGACGCCCGGCTGCAGCAGCGAAGGAGTCACCGTGCCACCCCAGAGACCCATACTGCCCCCGTTGTGTGTGAGACCCCGGTCCAGAGGGAGGAGCCAATGGAGTTAGGTGCTGCCAGACCTCGCCTATCGGTGGCAGAGATGAACAGGCGATGTTTGGGGGGGTTGTGTTTTTACTGTGGGGACCCTGGGCATTTGGCCGCTTTCTGCCCCAAGAAGCGATGAGGGGCGTCTATGACTGAGCCTGTTCTGAGATTGCCATCTGCTCCCCTATCGGGAAACAGCACACGCCTGACCTGAAAGGCCTTTTGGGTCGGGCATCCCGCAACACCGAGCCACACCCTTCAGATGCTGCCCACGGACCCCCAAGGCATTTGATTTTGGAGGCACGCCTGATTCTCCCTAGGTTGCCCAAGGGGATTCCCGTCCATGCCTTGATTGACTCTGGGGCCACGACGAACTTTATGGACGCAGCATTTGTGGCTAAATGGGCGATTCCCCAATGCCCCGTGGATCCGCCGATGTTAGTGGAGACCATTGATGGTCGAGTGCTCCTGTCTGGGCCAATTAAGGCCGCCACGCAACCGCTATGTATGGCCATCAGTTCACATGAGGAGGCCATCCAGTTTTATATCACATCAGACCTGCATTTCCCCGTGGTCTTGGGACTGGCGTGGCTCCGGGCGCATGACCCACATATTTATTGGTCACAGAACCTGGTCACCTTTCCAAGCTTACAGTGCGTGGATCACACCCGCCACATCTGTGCCGTTCAGGTAGAGGGGCCCATGGGGGTCTCCTTACCATCTGAATTGGCAGATTATGCTGATGTTTTCAGCGAGACTGAGGCAGATCAATTGCCCCCGCACAGGCCCTATGACTGCCCCATTGACTTAGTCCCTGACGCGCCTCTCCCAGTGGGGCATTTGTATTCCATGTCGGACCCCGAGTTGGCTGCGTTGCGGGACTTTTTGGACAAGAATTTGGCTCGGGGTTTTATTCGGTCCTCGTCCTCGCCAGTGTCTGCACCTGTGCTCTTTGTCAAGAAGAAGTCTGGTGAATTGCAGCTTTGCTGTGATTATAGGAAATTAAATGCCATCACCGTGCACAACCAATACCCGCTGCCCCTCATCCCCGAACTCTTGGACCGGCTCCGTGAGGCAAAGATCTTCACAAAACTGGACTTGCGTGGAGCTTATAACCTTGTCAGAGTTTGGTCGGGTGATGAGTGGAAGACGGTGTTTGGTACTCGGTACGGGTACTTCGAGTACACGGTGATGCCATTCGGCCTGACCAACGCCCCTGCCGTGTTCCAGCACTTTATGAACGACATCTTCCGGGACTTGTTAGATCAGTTTGTCGTGATCTACTTGGATGACATCCTGATCTACTCCCCATCGCGAGAGGTGCACCATCAGCATCTCCGTCAGGTCCTGCAGCGGCTCCGAGAACATCGGCTATATGCCAAACTAGAGAAGTGCCAGTTCTACCAGACGACTATCGAGTTCCTGGGTCACCGCATTTCTCCCGAGGGCATCGCCATGGAGCCGAGAAAGGTCGAGTCTCTGCAGAGTTGGCAACCCCCACGTCGTGTGAAGGATGTCCAGCGACTTCTTGGGTTCGCCAACTATTATTGGACTTTCATCCCCGGGTTTGCTACCATGACAGCCCCCCTTACTCGGCTCCTGCAGAAAAAGACTCGGTTCCAGTGGGACGCTCCAGAACAACGGGCTTTCCAGGCTTTGAAGGAAGCCTTCATGAAGGAGCCCATCCTGAAGCATCCTGACCCGCAACGGCCGTTTGTCGTGGAGGCGGATGCCTCCGACATTGCCATTGGGGCGGTGTTACTTCAGGCGACGACGCCCGGCGGTGCCCTCTTCCCTTGCGCGTACTATTCACGGAAATTGAGTCTGGCGGAGCACAACTAGGAGAAGGAGCTACTGGCCATTAAAGTGGCGTTCGAGGCCTGGAGGCATCATCTGGAAGGGGCGCGTCATCAAATCGAGGTCCGGACGGAACATAAGAATTTGGAAAGCCTGCAGACTGCTCGGAAATTGAACCAACGCCAGATCCGGTGGTCTCTCTTCTTTGCGAGGTTCAATTTCCGGGTGACATACGTACCCAGCAGTCACAATCAAAGAGCGGATGCTCTGTCCAGGAAGCCCGAATATTCCCGAGCAGAAGACAAGCTTCTGCCCAGGACAGTGCTCCCTATCGAGTCTTTTGCTGCGGTGCAGGAGCCGATAGATGTACGGGCTTGGATTCGGGAGGCCCAGCAGCAGGATGGGTGGGTGGCTCAGCGAAAGGAGGAGGTGGGGCCCAATTCCCCATGGACAGTCACGGATGGACTCCTCCACTATCGTCATCGGCTCTATGTTCCTGGAGGGCCGCTCAGGGGACTCATCCTCAGCCAGTGTCACGACAGTCCGGCGGCGGGGCATTTTGGCCTTTTCAAGACCCTGAACTTGGTCTCCCGTACCTTCTGGTGGCCCCGAGTCCAACACGACGTCCAGACCTACGTCTCATCTTGTATCCCATGTAGGCAGGCCAAGTCAGCAACAGGGGCCCCACCCGGACTACTGCAGCCCTTGCCGACACCCAAAAGACCCTGGGGGGCTGTGTCCATGGACTTCCTGACGGACTTACCCCCGTCTTCTGGATTCATGACGGTGTTCGTGGTGGTGGACATGCTGACCAAGACGGCGCATTTCATCCCATGCCGTGGCTTCTCGTCTGCCCGCGCCACCGGTCGCATGTTCATCCAGCAGGTGTTCCAGCTGCATGGTCTTCCTGATAGGGCCGTGTCCAATAGAGGGGCCCAGTTCACAGCCCATTTCTGGCAGCCCGTTTCTGGCATTGGATGTCAAGATCTGCCTCTCATCCGCACATCATCCCCAAACTGACGGAGGGACCGAGAAGGTCATCGGGATCCTGGAGCAATATCTGTGCTGCTATGTCAATCAGCAGCAGAATAATTGGGTGGACTGTCTGGCAGTGGCTGAGTTTGCATTCAATAACTCACAGCACACCTCCACGCAGATGACACCATTCTTAGCCAA
>NW_015389996.1:4360-8523 GCF_001527695.2 Protobothrops mucrosquamatus
TGATTCCGTGCCAGCCTGTGTTCCCAACAGCTGAGTCTGAGGAATCTGAGGAGGAGGTGGAGGAGGCATTTGAAGGGCCATCAGGGTCAGAGGGAGGCTCTGATGAATTACAGGACTCACGGCTTGATGAAGAGCCTGGGCCCTCCAGTCGTGTTCCTGATGAAGCTCAGCTGTGTGAGGGGACTGAGTCAGACTCAGATGATGCACACCTGATGGACTTGCTAATTGCACGCAGGCAATTAGCAAGGGTAAATCAACAGCAGTCAATGGAACAATTCCAGAGAAAACGGAGAAGGCACTGAGAGGCAATGCCTTGGAACTGCTGTATAAAAAGAGGAGGTGTGGGCGGTGCTGGTTGCTGAAGGCAACCGTTTGTAAGAACTTCCAGGGATCATGGTCTGTTTTACCGATGAATGTTTTGTTTAAACTCCTGCTCTGTCTGATTTTTTAACCAATTATCTGTTGGAAAAGTATTCTGTTGTTTTTGTTTTTGAGCAAACTTATCAGGACTGTTTTTGTAATAAAAAGGGGTTGGTTTCCCAGCCTACTGTTAAAGAGGGATTTGTTTTTGTGACGCAACAAAGATGGACGTAGGCTGGGACAGAACACAGCGTAGGAAGGTTGAAGGGTTGCTAGATGTGGTGGTAGTTGGGGGTGATTGCACGAGTCTTATTGGACTCGATTGGTTTGAGGCTCTTGGAATCCAAGTGACTGGACTTCACAGTTTGCAAACGACAGGCCTTGCAGAAGTTTGCAAGGAGTTTGCTGATGTGTTCAGTTCAGAGCTTGGCTCATACAAGGGGCCTCCCATTGCTTTACGTCTAGACCCAGCCATCACACCCATTAGGATTAAGCCCAGAAGGGTGCCCTTCGCGTTGAAGAATAAGATTAATGCAGAGCTGGACAAGCTGCTCCAGCAGGGCATCCTAGAGCCCGTAGACAGCAGTCCTTGGGAAACCCCAATAGTCACACCACTGAAGGCAAATGGGGAAGTCCGAATTTGTGCGGACTATAAGTGTACACTTAACAAAGCCTTGCAGCAGCACTCGTACCCAGTGCCCGTGGTGAGCCACATCCTGGCTTCCCTCAAGGGAGGCTGCATTTTTGCTAAACTTGACTTGGCTCAGGCTTATCAACAATTACCAGTTGATGAGGCAACGGCTGAGGCCCAAACAATTGTAATGCACCGGGGAGCGTTTAAAGTTAGAAGGCTACAGTTTGGGGTTAATGTAGCCCCTGGCATCTTCCAGAGTGTGATGGAGCGAACGCTCCACAACATTCCAGGTGTTTGCCCGTACTTTGATGATGTCCTCATCGCTGGGGAATCATCTGAAAATTTGGCTGAAAGGCTTAGAGCTGTCTTGCTGCGTTTCCGCCAAGCGGGGCTGAAACTAAAGCAAGACAAATGTAAGATTGGAGTCACTTCCACAGAGTTTCTGGGGTTCCGTATTGATGCTGAAGGCATCCATCCTGCTGAATCTAAGCTTAAAACAATTCAGCAGGCCCCAAGTCTCAAGTCCAAAAGCGAACTTCAGGCTTTTCTGAGACTGTTAAACTTTTATCATTCATTCCTCCCTCACAAGGCTGCAGTGGCTGAGCCGTTACACCGGCCCTTGGATAAACAGGCTCCATGGCTGTGGACAAAAGTCCACGAAAGGAGTTTTGCAGAGGTCAAGGTCTTGCTATCCTCAAATGCGGTTGTAGCACATTTCAATGAGCATTTGCCTGTGTGCATAGCCTGTGATGCATCCCCTTATGGGATTGGGGCTGTGTTGAGTCACTTGAAGGCTGATGGGACACAAGTCCCTGTAGCCTACTATTCTAGGACCCTATCATCTGCTGAACGTAATTATGCACAGATAGATAGGGAAGCCTTGGCCCTAGTGGCTGGAATAAAGAAATTCCATGACTTTCTTTATGGCCGCCATTTCATGGTCTTTACAGACCATAAGCCTCTGCTGGGGTTGTTCACAACCAATAAGCAAACCCCACACATCATCTCTCCTAGAATGCTGAGATGGTCAATTTTCCTGTCAGCATATGACTACACACTGGTTCACAAACCGGGCAAAGAAATGGGCCATGCTGATGGCCTCAGCAGATTACCTCTACAGCTAGTAGAGTCAGATCCTGCTCCAGCTCACCACATACTGTCCATTCAGGAATTACCTGAGTCTCCCCTCAATGCTAGGGACGTGGCTGCTGAAACAGCCACTGATCACACGCTTACATGCGTGCTGACATGGGTGCTGTCAGGATGGCCTGACACGTGTCCTGGCACAGAGTTCCAGAGTTTCTGGAAGAGGAAGTCCGAGCTATCCACCTTCAAGGGGTGTGTCCTATGGGGTAGCAGGGTAGTCATCCCGGCCTCATTGAGGACTAGAGTCTTGTTCTCTCTGCATGAGGGACATCCGGGAATAGTCCGGATGAAGGCACTTGCATGCAGCCATCCTTTCCCCCCCACCCCAAGTTTTTTATTAATTTTCCAATATTACATTTACATATTTGAAAAGTAGCATGGCAGTTGAGCACCGTAATTCCATTACATTTGAATATCATCAGTACAAATCTCAAAGTATTACAACTAATTCCCTCTCTTTCCCCCATAAAATCTACTGTCGTATTCAGATCAATACAGTTCTTATTCTATCAAACAAAAAATACCTTTCTAGTATTCATCAATAATCTTCAGTCTATACATATCTTAATTAATTTGACATTCCATCTTTTAGACAATAACCTAATAGGTTTTTCTTAACTTTAATTTCACATTGATATTTAACGTTTAATCTTTATCATTTCCAGATTTTAAATGATCCCAATTTCTCAGTCTCCTATCTCATATTTAGGGCTAATAATTTTTTTTTCTTTTCCTCTTTCTACTTCCTTCCTTTCTTCCTTTCCAGAAAAAGAGAAAAAAATAAATAAACCATCAGCATTTATACCACAAGCCAATATACGAATTTAATTATTAGTATTTATACTTCTAAGTTTTATTTAACCTGTGTCTCAACTCATGACAATATCTTAAATTCAAGTCTTAGTTATCTATAAACATTCAAACTTTTAGCAAATCAATAACCTGGCGATTAATTTTCCCTTAATATTTTAATTTAACGTTTAATATTTTTTTCCAAATTTTAATTAAGCACAATTCCTTTATCACAATTCCTCATATAATCTAATATTTAAAATACAAACCTTATATGTAAGTTCTACCATATATCTTAACAAACTAATAAGACAATATAACATTCTTATTTCAATATTTATATTTCTAGATTTTATAAAACCAATTTTTTTTTATCTCAAATCATTACAATATCTTATGTTCAAAATACATATTCTATCCATTTAGATATATTCTATTTTAGATCTCATGTATAGATCAAAACCCCAATCCCTTTCAGTCTTATTCTAGCTTTTTTCCTCTGCCAAATCATCTTTCGTATCTTCGCTTTTAAATCATCAAAAAGATCTCCTTGTATTGTTGTGACTATTGTTTGATATTGATAAGGGCATTCAGTTGCTGTTTTCTTAAGAGGGCTAGCTGATTTAGCAGGTCGTCTCTTTATTTTTCCAGTTCGATGCAGTTTTCCGGAAGTATTTATCTTCTCTTTCATCTGTTTTTCTTTTTTATCTTCAAATTCCTTCTGGTTTATAAGAAAAGTCCTTTCCTTGTTCTCTATTATCAGTTTCCTTTTTGTGTTTTCCACTGTTTGTATTTGTTGAGTATCTAAGTCTTCTGTCACAGCATTTGGTTGTTTCCCTTTCTCTATAGAATTCTGTATAGATGATTCGTTAGTTGAAGTCATAGTTTGATCTTGCATACGAAGAGTTTGGATAATTGCTTTTAACATATAAAGAATTTGTTCTTGTACTTGCTCTGTGGGAGAAATCCATTCCTGTTCTTCCATTGTAGTGTATTAAACTAAACAAAAAACCTACAATCAGAAAGTCCACCAAGTAAAGAGCTGAGCTGAGTTTCTTACAGATGGTGCTTCAAGGTTGCTTTATATCAGCGGTTCTCAACCTGTGGGTCGCAACCCTTTTGGGGGTCGAACAACGCTTTCACAGGGGTTGCCTAAGACCATCGGAAAACACATATTTCCGATGGTCTTAGGAACCGAGACACCGCTGCTCTATCTGGCCGCCGCCACCGC
>NW_015389996.1:9402-12913 GCF_001527695.2 Protobothrops mucrosquamatus
GACACACACAGATGCCCTAGCAGGGAAAATTGGCCGGGTAATTGCTGCGGCTTTACTTGGAGGCATTCTGCAGCTCCTGAAAATCACTTTAACCAATTTTCCCTGGTTCAGCAAAGGCAACAAGTAATAAAACAAGCAACAGGTACTGGTAATAAAATAGCCCAAATTGTCCTTTCCAGCGCAGATGAAAAGAACCAGGGAAAGGGAAATCGCGTCTGCCTCTTTGACCAACGGGAGGAGAAGCGGTAGGAAAAGCACAGCGTTTCGGCTTGGGCACACAGCCTTGCCTGCAGGCGCTGCCAAGGACACACAAGCAGCTCCGCACAATTGCCCGGGGAGGGGAGGAGGCTCTGGCGGAGAGCCTGGCGGAAAGCCAAGCGGTGTCACCTCCGGGGCCTCAGAAGCCGCGCGGAGGATCCACGCGCCTCGGAGCCGCTGGCCACCCTCTCGCACCCACCAACCTGGAGCCCTCCATCCTCATCCCGGCACCTCTTGCCCTCTCCCAGCCGCCCCTCCGGGACCTGCCGCCCCTCCAGCCTCCTAAGCGCCATCGCAGCGGTGGGGTCGCGGGAGCCCCTTTCCACACCGCGCAGCCCTTCACCGCCAAACCCTTCCCCGATTCATCACACACGAGAGGGGCGTGGCCGGAGCGCCAGCTCCTGCTCGGAAGGCACTGCTTCTCCCCTCCCGGGCCGGCTGGCTAGCCTCCGACGCACATGCGGGCATCGCCGCCGCCTCGCCCTCTTCCCCGCCGCCTGGCCGCTTCTGAGACACGGAGCCCGGTGAGCCGGGAAGGAGTTGCTCCTACCCGCCAGCCCCAGGGCTGCGCCAGGCGCCAGAGGGCCGAGGCGGCCTCCAACGGTGAGGGAGGTGGGCCGGGTGGTGCGGGGGAGGCTCCGGCGCGGCGCGGAGGGCGGCCGGGCAATCAGGAGGCGTGGGGACCAGCTCAGCTCAGCTCCCTCTCTCTATTTCTCTCTCCCTCTCAAAGATCCTTAAAATCCTTAAAAGTTATGCCCGCCGAGCCGTCACCTCCTCACCGCCCTCCACGCCAGCCGGCTCCGTCGCCGGACCTCCCAGCTGACGGGCGCAGGTCCGGGGGTTGCCAGATGACAGGCGCAGGAGGTAGGCGCCATGGCGGCCTCCCAGCCGCCTGCTTCTTCAGCTGGACGCAGCGCCGAACTCATGCGCCCGTCAGCTGGGAGGTCTGGCGAGGGAGCCGGCTGGCGTGGAGGGCGATGGGGAGGCGGCGGCTCAGTGGGCGGGGTCCTGCCTGCCCGCGAATGTCGAGCCCACCTGCCCTATCTGTAAAAGAAAAAAATCTTCCGCCCAAGCATAACGCCAGCAGTTCTGTGCCACGGAGGCTTGAGACACGGAGGCATGGGACGCGGAGCGGCGCGGCGCCGTGGGAGGAGGCAGGACAGGGGGGAGGGGTTACCTGCATCCTACAAGCCGAATTCTGGAAGCCTGCCTGAATGAAGAATTTTAGGGGGTGTTGAAAGCGAGACAGACTGAGGGCTGTATTAAGGCCATAGATGGCTGCGTAAGGAGAGTGGAAGGAAGGCGAATTTGGGGTGGAGCAGAAAACACGGGGGGAAGGCCAGGCCAGCTACCCTCCCAGCGCCCGCCGTTGCCCCCCGTTCGGTGCGGCGGCAGGCAGGCCCAGGCGCTCCTGGGTGGCTCTCCCACCCCTGGCCCTCTTTTACTTACATTTAGTAGTTGCTCAGCAGGGAGGGGTGGAAATTTCCAGAAAGCTCGCCTTAGCTGCAGACAACTTGCAGCAACGTTTGCCGACTGGGACTTTTGGCAGGCTCAGCATGGCAGAAACAGCCTGGACAATTCCTATTGGCTTTTGAAAGCCAATAGAATTAGACTCTATTCAAGAGAGTCTATTCTATTGGCGTTCAAAGCCAATAGAAAATATTAGCTTTCGAACGCCAATAGAATAGACTCTCTTGAATAGAGTCTATTCTATTGGCTTTCAAAAGCCAATAGAATAAGAGGGAATAGCACAGCTCATAAAAAAGGGGGAAAAAACAAAAAAAAATGCCGGACTGCGTTTCATAAGGATTCTATGAGGAAAAACTCCAGGACTTTGGCGACCCCTGTGAAATGGTCGTTCGACCCCAAAAGGGGTCGCGACCCACAGGTTGAGAACCGCTGGTCTAAGAGGTAAGCATAATTGCCAGATTTACAAGAAAATCCATTTCACTAACATCCTTTGATTTTTTTTTAGGAACAAAAGTAAGGAGAATTAATCTAATGATTTTATTCCTGATCATTTGGGAAAATTCATAGGACTTGGTGGGGTGTTTACTCACACAAGTATGATCCAAGTTGTTATCGCAGACTCGCAAACAAGGAACACATAAAGAACAATTTCATTGTATTCTGCCAGATGTCTGTCTTCCACTGAAGAAGAGAAAAATCTTTTTTAGCTTTTTGTTAACAAGAAGCTCAGCATGGAAGCAAGGAATCTTCACAGTAAGTTAATATATGGGTTGCTTAACCAAGATTTCTTGATTAGACCATAATTTGATGGGCTCATTTTCAAGTCATAAGCACTTTCCATCAAAAAAACGGTGTTTTGTTTTAGAGCAGACATGTCAAACCTGCGACGTCACGTGACGTCGCGCAACATATCGGGACGGTTTTGCCATTGCCAGCAATGGGGTGGGTGCAGTTTCTGGATGATGCATCCAGCCCGTGGGCCGGCAGTTTGACATGCCTGTTTTAGAGTCTTGGGTGAACCCATATAAAATTTAATGCTGGAATAGGGTATCTTTCTGCCCCATCAGTATATTTGTCCAATTGCTTAAAAGGGCATCTTTAAATGGGAGCAAGAAGAGAGGAATACAGATAGTTCCCAACCTATGATTGGTCACTTTGCGACAGTTTGAAGTTATGATGGACCAATCTTAGGGCTAGCCTTCCATCCTTCTGAGATCGGTAAAATGAGGTCCCAGATTGTTGTGGGAGATACGCCGACAGTGTAAACTGCTTAGAGCAGGGGTGTCCAACTGCCGGCCCACGGGCTGGATGCGTCATGCCAAAACCACACCCACCCCAGCTCCAGCAATGGGAAAAAAATCATGATACGTCATGACCAGTGGTGGGATTCAAATATGTGAACAACCAGTTCTCTGTGTGGATGCCACTTCCAGAAATCCATTCTGGGCCTGGGCAACAAAAAATTAGCTGCCGAAGTGGTGCGAACTGGCTGAATCCCACCACTGGTCATGACACGTCACGTGACATGGTGAGTTTGACACCCCTGGCTTAGAGAGTGCTATAAAGTACTATGAAGTGGTACATAAGTACCGTATATACTCGAGTATAAGTCGACCCGAGTATAAGCCGAGGGACCGATTTTCCCACAGAGAACTGGGAAAAATTGGTGACCCGCGCATAAGCCGAGGGGGCATTTTGGCTGTTCCTCCCTGGCCGCCTCGGCCCCCCCGGCCCTGTCAGTGAGCGCCCGGCAGGGCGCAGCGTCGCCAGGCCTCCCCCCTTC
>NW_015389996.1:14098-16902 GCF_001527695.2 Protobothrops mucrosquamatus
GAAAAACTCGGCTTATACTCGAGTATATACGGTGAGTGCTATTGCTAGTGCTACTTACAACCCAGATTCCAAGTTCTGACAGCCCCCCCGAGTCATGTGACCAAACTTTGGGTGCTCAGCAACACAGCTGCATTTGCACCATCCCACAGTCATGTGATTGTATTTTACAATGGTTTTGCCAAAAATTGCACTAACTTCCAGTTTTTGGCAAAAGGGGCTTCTTATTTTGCATCTGTGGTGGTCTCTCCTTAATTATGCATGAACGGATAGAAATCTGTTCATGCACAAGGCATACCAGATTAAAGAATCTTGCTAACATTTATTGCTAATAATATTGTCAACGCTGCAAATACTGTATATTCTTGCTTTGACAATATGCAGAACTGTCTGGTATTTTTAGGGTTAATGCAGAGCAGAAGAGGGTGGGGGGAAAAGCCCGGGAAAGAAAGAGGAAGGAAACCTTTGACCTTCACACTAATTGGATAATGTGATATATGACAGCTAATTTAGGGAGGGAACATGCTGATAACTTAACTGCTCAGAGGAAGAGAATTTCAGATCCTAGCATCAACCTTCCGTTATGCCTGTGCCGACATTTTGTAACAATAAATTACTTTTAGGAGAACCAATGCCTGGAAGTTCTTTGAAGTGTTTCATTAGCCAGAACCATAACAACATGCTAGGATCTCAAATCCTTTTCAAATGACCTGGGGTCCCGAACTCCATCCACTGCCTCTAGGCTTGAGAGGAGCTGGTAAAGATTCGGGAAAGATCTCATTATGGAGAAAGAAAGATTGCCTGAAGCCAGCCCCCTGGCTGCAACAGTTTTCCCGGGGGGGGGGGGGGGGAAGCGACAGCCGGCAAGCCGGGGGAGAGAGGAATCTGACAGATTTCCCAGCTGAGAGCAAAGACTTCAAAAGCAGAATGGACAGATAACAAAGTTTTGGGTGAGTCACTGGAAAGATTTCAAAACCCAGAAGTGAAAAGCAGAACTCAATTCCTGGAGAGAGAAGCCTATACCCCTATACCCCTCCCATGGCCCAGCAGAGAGCCTGTCAGATCCTATCTTCCATTGCCAGACACCTCCGCAGACTTCTCCATCAAAACACTGTGTGGTGATACGCAGACATGTCCAGCAGTCCAGAATAGGTCCTTCTATCACTGCTGCAAAAAAATAATGTCAGGGTTGGACTTCAAAAAAGCAATCCTCAAAGCATGCATAGTCTAAATCAGTGTTTCCCAACCTTGGCCACTTGTGTGGACAGCATGGCTGGCTGGGGAATTCTGGGAGTTAAAGTCCACACAGCTTCAAGTGGCCAAGGTTGGGAAACACTGGTGTAAGTAATGAATAACTGAAGATGTGAGGGTCAAAACTTGTCTGATACTTACTGCAGTCCTCTGAACAAGCTAGAAGGTGCAAAGAAAAAGAAAAGAGGATTGTTTTAAAGATTGAAACTCTAAGAGACTTTTTCCTAGCTAATGCATGGTTGATTCACATGTTCAGGAGTACAGAATGCTAAGCAAGTAAGAAATTCAACAATACTGTATCAAGACAGTGGTCCTCGGCTGTCTTGTAGCTATAGATTTTCCTCCAAGGGACAATTGTGATATTGGCATCTTCTAAATAAAATATATATTGAACTGATGGGTGAATGCAAACCTAAGCTAGAGTACTAAGGAAGGGCACTGAATGATATATTGAATATTTTGGATTTTGGACAAAAATAAACTCCAACTCTTCCCCACCACCACCACCTGGCTCCAAGGCACTGGGGAACCCTACACAAATCTTGTTTCATGGATGACAAAGTTCCATAATTTCCATAAGGAAAAAGCCATGTTTCTTTCTGCCACAAAAGAAGAGTAAAATTAAAGATGGCAGCTATAGTTCCAGGCATCATTTGAACTTCTTCAACATATACCCATTGACCCCCGGCAGATACAACCCCCCCCCCGGTTTCTTGCCATAATAGTAAAGGAACTCTGAGAAGGGAGGATGGGTTCAAAAGGACACACAACCTGCAGAAGCACCTTTTCCAACCTGCCTTTAAAGGCAAATCAGGGTTTGGATGGAGCTGTCTTCTGCTTGGGTTTCCCTCCTCTCCTCTTGTGCAAATGCTCTGATATTTTTACCTAACTATAGATTTGGAGATAATTTTTTCCCAATCCAATATGGCTAAGATGCTTATTTTGGATCCCCTTATCTGCACACCACCCCATTTAACCTGGAGTACTTACTATAAAGATAGATTTTCATAAAGCAATGTTTTCCAACCTTGGCACTTTTAAGATATGTGGACTCCAACTCCCAGGATTCCCCAGCCAGCCAAGCTGGCTGGGGAATCCTGGGAATTGGAGTCCATACTTCTTAAAGGTGTCAAGGTTGGAAAACACTATCATAGAGTTATTAAATTTGCAAAAATGTGTGTGTACACATATATATGATGGAGATAGGATGGGCTGGAAGTTTTGTCTCCTCTTTTTCACTCTTCAGGATTGGTACCAAGATCAGCAAATTTCTCCAGAATCTGGTGAATCTTCTTTCTCAGGGAAAAGCGGAGCTGGTACATAGAGAGCTGCCACAGAAAAACTCCTAAGAGTTTTTAAACAAGGGAGCCAAGATGGTGGACAGGCAGCAAAGGCTGTAAAGAGCTCCTCCAAAAGCAAAAGCTTTTTTTATTATTATTATTATTTTCTTTTATTTTTATTTTAACTTCTAACTTTTTAATCCCTTTTAACATTGCATTTTTAACCTATTTTTATCCTATATTAACCTATTTTAACCGTTTTAAACCTATTTTTAA
>NW_015389996.1:20628-28889 GCF_001527695.2 Protobothrops mucrosquamatus
CATTATATTTACTCACACATTAATCGGCTATCCACTCACGTAAACTAGGGAGTGACCCTAACATTTTGAGAACATGTATTTTCTTAACAGGGATGTTATTATTTACTATTAATGTTAGTACTATTTTTACTATTATTATTATTATTTAATATATTGTAAAAAGTGATGGCTATTGCTGGTCTATGACCGTAATAAAGTTGTTTTTATTATTATTATTATTATTATTATTATTATTATTATTATTATTATTATTATTATTATTATTATTATTATTATTATTCCTAAGAGGAAGGTTAGAAGAGGAGAAAAATAGAAGATAAGATGATTCTGAATAAGACTGGGTTGGAAAAGATTCAAAAGCACCAATAAAATAGAGTATTTGTAGCTCAACACAGTTGGACTGTGTGGTCCTTGGTGCTCTCTGAGCTTGGCTGTTTTCTTGCAGATGATATTACCTAGTTGGGTAATGAAATGTCTGCAAGAAAACAATCAAGCTCAGAGAACACCAAGGACCCCACTAATTCAGAAGTGTTCCACAACTTATGTGAGTGCAGAACTCTGTGTTTTATTAAAACAGCCTGTCTTTGAAGTGTTTTTGTGGCCTCCAACTATAAATCAGTAAAGTAAGCAGATGGTGCTGCTTCAAGGAATTCAGTCCCAGAATTTAACACAACTCTTAAAGCAATGGCACTTTTTCAAGGTTTGTGTAGAAGTCTGAAAAAACCAGGCTGTTTTAATAAGAGCGAAGTGCTGCCTTCATGATAGGTCTGAAGCCTTTCTGAATAACTTTTGATTCAGGCATAGCCTTTTCAATTCAGATTCCTTGTAGGCAGGATTCTAATTTCATTATGACCACTCTGAACTAAGAGCTGGAGGAAAAATGGCTTATTTCCTACTCCAGCAAGACATTTATGTCTTCAACACAGGTGTGCCTAAGCTAAATTCATTTTCAGCAGAATAGTTTTTGCTAGTTGATGGTGGGGAGATGGGGTGAAATTAGTAACAAGGACAGGTGCATTACATAACTACTTGGGTTCATAGCATGATACAGTGGTTAAGGTTTTGCTCTAAGATCTTTCAAAACAATGGTCAGGTGGACACAAAATATGGTGGGGATCAATGGAGGCATCTGATTTGAGACTGTTGTCTGCAGAAGCTAAGTTGTCAATCCCTCTCTTACTGTGTGGTGAGAACAGAACCAATTGGGTTCTATTTAGTAAACTATGTTTTAAAATATGCATCAACGCTGTATTTGAATCCATTCATTTAATGGAGATGTGGGAAGAACCCAGAGAAAGAAATATTTTGGGAAATATTAAAAGGAAGAATGTTATATTTCCCCAAAGGATCTTAAAGGCAGAAACCAACCCCCCACCCCAAAGTCTCTCTGAACCAAACAGAAACCAGGTCTGCAGAAATGCAAATGTGATAATCTTGTCAGAAAGATTGGAGCCAGGAAGCTTGGATTAGAAAGACAAAGATCCCTAGAATCAATAATCCCTCACACCAAAAAAAAACCTAACACAGGACATAATCATCAGCCACAGCCCCAGGGAAGCAGGATATGACCCCTGGGACATAATAGGATTAACCCACCACCATCAGAATACCAGAAAGGCACACTCAGACTCAGGCCAAAGTTCACGCCACAGGAACAACTCCAAACAAAAGCCCCAGAAGTTATAAAAACCCACCACTCCCTGCTACATGTGGTCAGCTTTCCCAGAGCCATCTTTCTGTCTGGCTCTCGTCTTCAATAAACTGCAACCTTCTTTCTAAAGCAGTCTCCATTTTGTTTATTCCCGGCTTGGACTGGAACCTGATGAAGATTTTTCTTTCAACAGAGGCAATGACTGAGGCCACATGATTTAAGACAAGATTAAGAGTGGTGTTTTCCTAGTGATTTCAAGCTTCCAGCATCTCTCACTAGTGACCAGGTTGATTTGTAGCTGCCAGAAGATGTAATGCAGCAATATGGATGATGAGTTCTAATCTCACTTTAGGCATGAAAGCTGGCCTGATGGCTTTGGACCAATCACCAGGAGACTGTGAGTTCTAATCCTGCCTCAGGCACAAAAGCTGGCTGGATGACTTTGGGCCAGTCACCTTCAGCCCAACCTACCTCACAGGGTTGTTGTGGGAAAAATAGGAGAAGAAAGGAGTATTAGGTATGTTTACCACTAAATAAATAAGGAGCACCACAAGTTTCCAACCTCTGGTTATGGAGAACAGTTCACTTTAGTAATTGCATTTATAGAGATAATCAACAGGGGATTATTTCCTGAAGGCAGATTGTACCTGTTCTGTTTACAAATAATAGGCATTGAGACGAGCAGGAGTAACAAACAATCTTGTCTTTAATCCATTCACAACAGAACCAAAACAAAATGGCGCGGATTGTTCTTATACCCCCTTGCAGGGACAGTAACAGCCAATCAATGCAAGGCATTTCTCCCACCTTGCGCATGTGCACAAGGCGGGAGACAGCCTGTCTGGTCCTGGGCATTCACGTGTCTGCCCGGGCCTCTCTGCAGCCTCCTGCACCTGCTGAATGACTCAGCAGTCCCAGGACATAACACCCCTCCCCTCTTATTTCAAAACATAATACTTTACTATTACACAGATAATACCTTATCAATCCTTTATCTCTCCCACAAGGATAGTTACTATTATGCATGACTATAACTGAACACTTGTTCTTTTGAGCGCGTTCTGATTTCTAAGTAACTGTACGCCTGCCCACCTACTGCCTGTGACGCCACCCGGTCTGGGTGCAACCTTTCCAGTTTAGTAATGAGCCTGCGACCCCAGCGGAGTTCAGCTGGGCTCTTTCCAGTGGCTGTGCACGGTGTGGTGCGGTGTGAGAAGAGAAAGTCAGCCAACCTGTGATGCCAGTTTCCATGAGTAATTCTCTTTAAAGCATCTTTGGTGGTGCGCGCCATCCGCTCAGCCTGGCCGTTGGAAGCTGGATGAAATGGTGCAGACGTGGCATGACGGATCATGTTGGCCTGTAGAAAAGCCTGAAACTCAAAAGAAGTGAATTGGGGTCCGTTGTCGGAGACAAGGACATCTGGAAGTCCATGAGCAGCAAAGATCCCTCTCAACACCTGGATGGTCCTAGCAGTAGTAGTGGAGGAGACTGGAATGACCTCTAGCCACTTGGAATGGCTGTCCACGAGGAGAAGGAAGAATTGCCCCTGAAAGGGCCCAGTGTAGTCGATATGAACCCTCAACCAAGGGGCTTATGTCTCCTCCCACCTATGTACAGGGGCCTGAGGCATTTCAGGCCTGGACTGTTGGCACACAGTGCACCCATGGACCTGGGCCTCGATCTCTTTATCGAGCCCAGGCCACCAAGGACATTTGCCAGCAGTCCAGGCCCGAAATGCCACAGGCTCCCGTTCATAGATGGGCGACCACACATGCTCCTTGGTTGAGGGTTCATATCAACTACGCTGGCCCCTTTCAGGGGCAGCTCTTCCTCATTGTGGTGGACAGTCACTCCAAATGGCTGGAGATCGTTCCAGTGTCCACTATGACGACTGCCAGGACCATCCAGGTTTTGAGGGGGATTTTCGCCTCTCACAGGCTTCCAGATGTCGTCGTCTCCGACAACGGACCTCAATTTACCTCCTCGGAGTTCCAGTCCTTTCTGAGGGCGAATATGATTAGGCATGCTACTTTGGCACCTTTTCATCCGGCCTCAAATGGCCAAGCGGAACGCATGGTTCGCACTACAAAAGAAGCCTTGAAACGGCTCACCCATGGAAACTGGCATCACAGGTTGGCAGACTTCCTCCTCTGCCACCGCACTACACCATGCACGTCTACGGGCAAGAGCCCAGCTGAGCTCCGCTGGGGTCTCCGTCTTATCACCAAGCTAGATAGATTACACCCAGATCGGGTTGCATCACAGGTGCCACAGCCGAGGGCACTGAGGCAATTGCAAGTGGGTGATCCAGTTTGGGCACGGAACTATGGACCTGGGCACCTTTGGGTGGTAGCGGTGGTCTGCAAAGTTACCGGGCCACTTTCTTACGAAGTGGCATTGGAAGATGGTCGTGTGCTGCGCAGGCACATTGACCAGCTGCGTTGGAGGTTACATAGCCACCCTTCTGCTCCTGACTCTGCTCTCGGGGGGGAGGAGGACCACGATCGCGATCGTGAATCTCAGTCTCTCAGCGAAAGCGGGACATTGCATTCACCAAACGGGGTTTTTGCCAACGAGGTGGCTCCTAACTCGGGCACTGCGTCCATGGGACATTGCGCTCAATCGGCTTTTCACGCCGCATCTACCTCAGGCCTTGCGCCAACAGGACAGTGCTCCCAGCCGGCTGTTTACGCCGATCCGGGGAATTCCACCCCATCAAGGAACTCTGGTTTGGGCCTTCCGGAACGGGCCAACCAAAGTCAAATGGACAAAGGCTTGGGTCTACCGGAACAGGCCAGCCTTCACGATCCGGTTTCACCCGTATCGAACAGGTCTCAAAGTCCCGGTCTGCTGAGCCTGGCAGGCGAGCTTGCAGATCGGGTGCTTGCAGCAGCTCCGAGACGATCGGAGCGGGCAAAAGGCCCACCGAAGTTCTTAAAGGACTACGTGAGGTTTCTGTCTTTGCAACCATAAAATGCTTTTGTATTTTATTGCAATTGAAAAGCTTGTGTATGTCTTTTTGGAACTGACTTATTTTGTGCTATGATGTGATGTATGGGGAATGTTGTATATGTTCCTTGTAAGGGGGTTCATTTAATATTATTATTTTGATAAGTGGAAAGACCTATAATGTTGTGCATTATTGATTGTTTAAATGAACGTTGTGAGAATGCATGTAGTATTGTAAAATAGTAAGTATCTCCTTTGGAACCAGGAGGGGAGGGGTGTTATGTCCTGAGCTTGATTGATGAAGCAGGTGCAGGGAGCTGCACTGAGACCTTGGCAGACCACGTGGCCTGCTGAGCCAGACAGGCTGTCTCCGAGTTACTGAGCATGCGTTTGAGCGGGAAAATACGTTGCATTCATTGGCTGACACCCCAGGGTGAATGTATAAAAAGGGCGGAGCCATTTTGTAGAGAGTTCTGTTTAAGCCTGAATAAAGAAGTACCTGTTTGTTACTCTGCCTCCTTCAATGCCTACCAACGCGCGAAACAGAACATAAATGTTCAAATGTTTAAAATCACTCTGACCTCTTGCTCATCTGCCTCACAGGACCATGGAGATGCTCCAAAAGTCGTAACTGTGAAAAACGGTCATAAGTCACTTTTTTCACTGTCGTCGTAACTTTGAAAGGTCACTAAATGAACTGTTGTAAGTTGAGGATAACCTATACAGCATCATTGTGCCCTGTTAACAATTTTTTATCACATGTCCACATGAAACTGCTTTGATACTATAGTTCACTTTATAGTTGCTCCAAATTAGATGCTCCAGTTTTAAAATATAGTTTTACAATTAATACAATTAAAATATAATTCCTGCTGTGGACATGATCTGATAGTGTGCTTCACTGATGATGTGATAAATGTCCCAGCTCCTGTTAGTGTCAGGCAAAAGCAACTAGAACCACTCGGGAAGAGTCTTAGCAGCAGTTTTATTGCTAAGTCAACTATGTTACAAAAATCTTGCCAGACTGACTCCATTCCCTGGGAACACCAAGATAAGGCCTCAAGGATTCTGGGGACGGTCACGTCTGTGCCACTTCCTGCAGTGCAATGACTCCAAACTCAGCCCCTCTTAACACCACCCACCAGCCTACCTGGAAATTCCACCACAGTTACCAACTTTAGGCTACTGGAGTACCCCTACCCCCTGAAATGACCCCAAACTGAAATGACCTTGCCCTGGGCTGTCTGGAATAATCACACTTGGCTTCTACAGAGGTATTTGCTCTTATTAGGCTGACTGGAACCTTCTGGAGCTCGGTGGATCTTACATAGGCTCTTGACATACCTGGTACTGTTTTGAAAGAGCCATAGACCTGTGTTTAAAAAACAAAACTAGAGAAGGTGATAACTGTGCTACTCAGAAAGTCAGTTTCAACCAGGAATAAGATCCAAAGTTTGCCAGATATACAGTACGTTGCTGGTTCCATCAAGAATTAGTAACCACAGGCTTTTGCTGCTTCTGCCATCAAGGAATTTCGAAGGAGGAGAACACCCCTTTGTATATGCCATTTTGCCTCCTCCCCAGCTACACCTGAATTCGGTCACTCCCAGTGGTGGGATTCAGCCGGTTTGCACCGGTTCAGTAGAACCGGTAGCTGAATTGTGTTGAGTTCGGAGAACCGGCTGAACCCATGCTGCTTCTGGAAGTCAGTTCTAGGCCTCGGAGGCCCAGGCCTGCATCCACGCAGAGAACCGGATGTTCAGGTATTTGAATCCCACCACTGGTCACTCCATATGATGGAATGTTGTCTGGAGTTCTGGGAGGTAGGGGCTCCTTTGCAGAGAGCAAAGAGACAGAGGAGCTGAGAATGTCTGGTGGGCAGGAAGAAGGCAAGGACTCTGTAAACTCCCTAGCAGTTTACAGAGTATATCTATAGTTATGCAGATAGTTGCTTTAGTCCAGCAAGATTCTACCTGTAGGCAAACAACAATAAAACTACTCAGAAGTTCTTGGTTCTTTGGGCATGACACTCCACTTGCTCAATGCCACTAGAAGACAGGGTTTGCTCTTTATTTATTGTTCTCTCCCACTTTGCCACACCCCCCTCTCCTTAGCATCTGTGACCTATCAAGCTACTTTTGGACATGGGTTTAGTGCTTCCTCAGAAAAGTGCTAGATTCATGTTCAGAAGCAGCCCAACTAATGGGTAACAGGCACAGAGCATTTCTCAGCTGCAACTTGTTAGACAATTTTAGAGGTGATTATACCACCTACTTTATAAGCACCAATCTGCACTAGCCCAGCCTACTCCATTATACATTAAGGAGAGCAATTGCTGGTTATTTTTGCTATTAGAGATGACATGGTGCAAGGGGAAACAAAGAAAAGGGAATCCACCAATTACTTTATTGAATTGGTTTCCACATTAAAATAAACACAACTCAGCCAATTAATTACTGAAGCAGAATAGGCCTTGTCAAGGAGGGCAGGGCAATTTATGCTGCCATACTGTTTTGCTATCACATGCAGAGTAAAGGAAAGTACGGTACTTTAAAATGGCAGTCTGGTCATGTCCCAAAACAATTTAAGTGCTGCCCTCTTCTGGTCAAAGCATCACACAAACAGACTTTAAACCAAATCCTGTTTTTCAATCATTCTGTGAAATATTTCTCTTGTGCCTTTAAAACCATCACCTTCTCTAGGCACCTTACAATATTACAAAGCACTATACAACACACCTGTGTGCATACATAAAACACATGCAAATAGCAGCATAAGATAATAACGTATGCATCTTTACAATAGTGGCATTAAAATAACATTTAAAATGTCATGGGTGAGTCAATTCTCAAGCATCCAGGTCATGGTTGTCCCAAAGGTGCTTTTCCAAAAGGCAACTGGACTTCCCTGGGTTTTTTCTTTGAAAATGTTTTACTTCTCAAAGAAAAAAAACTCCAAGAAAGCCCAGTTGTCTTTTGGAAAAACACCTTTGGGACATGAATTTGGATGCTTGGCAATCAATGCTCATCTATGATGGTTGCCAGCATCCTGTGGTCACATGATCACTGTCGAGCCCCGCAAGGCCAACATGTACGGGCGGCTGGGACGCTAGCTACTGTGCCGCCGACGCCCCGCAGACCGTCAATGAACACCCCACGGGGTCGACACATGCCAGCAGGGGGGGGCCTGACTGCCCTGCTGCTGCTTTTCCCACCAAGCCTTCTCTCAGCTGACGGGCGCAGGCCAGATTGACACGGGCCCGACAGACGCCGAGGTTTTGGCGCCGTGCTGTGGAGCACTCCCGGCCGGGAGGACTCGTAGCGGGCGACACCCACGGACCAGCGTCTTGCCGGTCCAACGGAAGAACCCCGGTGCAGCAACTCACACCTACGGACCAGCGCCTTGCCAGTCCAGACAGCCAGGCGGCCAGAGCATACGAGGGGAAGGAGAGAGGGCGATGGGAGTGTTGTGGCTCCGTCCGGTGGGTCCCTCTCATCAGAGGAGGAAGGCTCTGAACATGACGGAGAGGAGATGGCTAGGCCTCTCTCTCCCGGCCCTTCCCCTCTGGTGCAGCCTTCGGTGCCTTCCGACAGCGAGGAGTTTGGCCAGGAGCCCGGTGTTTCTGGGATTGGCCAGGAGCCCGGTGCTTCTGGGATTGGCC
>NW_015389996.1:32489-34865 GCF_001527695.2 Protobothrops mucrosquamatus
AATTTTTGATGGATATTCGGTCGCACGCTCTCTGGCAAGTCATTGTGGAATTATCTTTGTTTGCTGTGTCTTATCAGTAAAGGCTTGGCAGGCAGCTACGCAGTTGCTGCCAAGGAATTCATTTGCCTTTGTGCCGAGCAGTTTTTCAGGCCTCGGCTGCCTGGTTGGGGGGTGTGGGTCGGACGGGGGACAGAACAGGGAGACGGCAGTAGAGGGGAAGGGAGCTCACCTTGCTATAGTTCCTGGAACGCTATAGCAGGACTGGAAGCCACGTCGGCCGGAACAAGGGGGGGGGTGACGCCCCTGCTGATTGGTTTTGTTTCCCACAGACCGGATGCTGGCTTGTGGGGTGGGGGTGGGACTAGCGCGCGGAACCCTATGTAAAGCACCGGGAGCAACTCACTCCCAGTGCTAACTTTGTTGCTGTATGGATTAAAAGCCATCCGGTCGTCGCTCGTTCCTGTTTGTCAGCTCTTTTTTGGGCACCAAAAAGGACGCGCTGACAGTAAGTTAGCACTCAATTTTTTCTGTTCACCTTGTCTAGTTCCTGGGTCCAGAGGAATGGCGGAGGGAACACAGGGGGCCGCACCGATGGAGGAGGCAGCTGAGCCGGTTGCGGATACAGCGCCAGCGCCTGCAGCAGAGGCAGGGGATGCCCAGCCGTCGATGAGGCCCAAGGCATCGGTGGGTGAGTCCCAGCAGACGGGCCCTACAGTGTCTTCAGGGGACTGGTGGCTTAGTCTGCACCGCCCGGAGCCCGGCAGGATGCGTGACTCAGGAGCAGGGGAGGCCTTCACAGAATGGAGGGAGAGACGTTTGACTGGGGACGAGGAGGAGGAGTGGAGCTATTCCACGGCACCTGGTCAACAAACGGACATTCTTCGGGACCAGTTTGGAGAGGCGGGTTATCTGGAGCTGCTACCACGGGCCAGGGGTACCTCTGGTCCCAGGGTCCCAGCAGAGTCATCCCGATTCCATCTGGCTAGCCCAAGATTACGCGTGCCTCCCAGGAGCGGTTCTCTCCAAGTAGGGGCTCCTGCTGTGGGCGTCCCAGCTGCACAGTCTCGGCCGAGACGGGAGGAATGGGGAGCAGCGGATTCCTCGGCAGTACCCACCAGGCAGCCGGTACAGTCGTCCGGGTCTCTGGGGTTCTGGGGGGTAGACCCCAGTGGCCGGCAGTCTTCCCCTATGGACGATGGTCAGCGTGGAGCACCGGCCATGGGTCCATGGGGTTCAGGGTTCATACGGGGGCCGCCGCCTATTGCGGTGTCATTTGATGGCAACCCAGACCGCCTGGACCGCCTGGACTGCCCAGACCATTTATGAGTCATGTCATAAGCCACCTGGACTGGTTTGCCCCTCTTTATCCATCCAATTGGGTGATGGTGGTGGCAGTGATGGCGAGTCTGCAGGACGAGGCGGCAGCCTGGGCAGCGGACATGTATAGCGACCACGCCCGGGAGTTGGCCGATGCCGGGTTATTCTTGGACGTGTTGCGGGCCAGGTTCGAAGATCCATCCCGGTTCCAGCGTGCAGAAGCGGAGGTATTGGGGTTAAAACAAAGGGGCCGGCCTGCGAGGGAGTATGTGCGGGAGTTCCAACGGGTAGCCGGGAGATTGCGTTCCTGGCCAGAACGCCTCTTGGTCCACCACTTCCGTGCTGGTTTGGACAGGGACTTACGTCAGGCATGTGTGGTTCGGGGGATACCATGTAGGCTCCAGGAGTGGTTCCGGGTAGTGAACGAACTGGATGCGGGGTTGCAGGAGTTCCGGAAGACCGCGGAGGGGTCGTTGGCACCCCGGCGGCCGGTAGAGCAACAAAGGGACGATGGTCGTAGACCCCAGGCCCCTGTTTTGGGATCCTCCGGTCCTGCTCTTCGGTCTGGTTTCAGGTGCTTTTGGTGCAACCAGCCAGGGCACCGGGCAGCAGAGTGTCCGGTCCCCGTGCCACAGGCCAGCCCAGTAACCCCCGGAAAACCTGGGCCTACCCCTAAGAAGACCATGGAATGGTTGCGGGCCGCCCGACAACCTGAGGGAGGCACTCCCCAACGGTCCTTGATGGGAGTGGAAGCAACGGCTACCAAGTGCCTACCGGTGGAGTATGACAGTATGGACTCTGCTGAGGACCCCATGGTAAGCCAGCCAATATGCTGGCTTACCATGGGGTAAGCCAGCATATGGAGGCCGTAAGGGTCTGGATGGGGAGGAACAGACTCAGGCTCAACCCTTCCAAGACCGAGTGGCTGTGGCTGCCGGCGCCTCGGCATAGTCAGCTGACTCCATCGCTGACTATAGGGGGCGAAATTTTGGCTCCCTCGGAGAGGGTACGCAATCTGGGGGTCCTCCTGGATTCACGGCTGACACTGGAAGACCAGTT
>NW_015389996.1:35201-45506 GCF_001527695.2 Protobothrops mucrosquamatus
AAAGCGCTCCATGGCATCGGACCTGGATATCTCCGAGACCGCCTTCTGCCGCAGATTACCTCCCATCGGCCGGTACGCTCCCACAGAGTGGGTCTCCTCAGGGTGCCGTCAGCTAGACAGTGCCGGCTGGCGACCTCCAGGGGGAGGGCCTTCTCGGTGGGAGCTCCCACCCTCTGGAACGAACTACCCCCAGAGATCCAGGTGATCCCGGATCTCCCCTCCTTCCGCCGCGCCCTGAAAACATGGCTCTTCCAACAAGCGGGATTGGCCTAGGGGAATTTTTAGTGGGGTTTTAAGAGAAATTTTAATTATATAGGCCATAGTAAATATTTCTTTTTAATTAGGTTTTAAATGGGGTATTTATTGTTGTATCTGTTTTATAAGGCTGTCAGCCGCCCTGAGTCCGTAAGGAGAAGGGCGGGATAAAAATTGAATAAATAAATAAATAAATAAAAATGCCCCTTTGCCATCCCAGTTACCCTGATGAGCCCGCAGACAGGCCGTACCGGGGAGTATCAGGCTTTGATCGATTCTGGGTGTACCCGGTGTCTCATCAGTAAGGATGTAGTGGCCAAGGTGGGCATCAGGGTCACCTGATTGGCTAACCCGATTCGTTTCAAGCATGTGGACGGGTCCCTCCTGGGCGGGGCTCCAGCCACTCTCAGAACCGGTGAGGATGGATATGGGAAAACACTGGGAAGTCCTCCGGTTTATCGTGGTCCCCTCCATGACCGAGGCGGTGATCCTGGGGCTTGCTTGGCTAGATAAGTGGGGTCCAACCATATGGTGGGAGGGTGGTTGTCGCCATCTATGCCTCGGGTCAGGGATCCCAAGGTTGCCGAGGGAGATAGGGGAAAGGTGAAAGTGGTCCAGGACAGCACGGAGCAGGATCCCGGCTTTCCAGCCATGTATGCCGCTCTTAGGGAAGTGTTTAGTGAGCAAGAGTGTGATAGCCTACCACCCCACCGGTCGACTGATTGTGCTATCGACATATTGCCGGGGGCTAAATTACCTAAGCCCCGCATGTATGCCATGACACCCCGGGAGTTGGAAGAACTGCGTTGATACATCGACAAAAACCTAGCAAGAGGGTTTATCCAGCCGGCCCGCTCTCGGATAGCGGCGCTGGTTCTCTTCAAGGAGAAGGATGGGGGTCTCCGGTTATGTGTGGACTTCCGTGGCATCAACGGGGTCTGTGTCAAGCACATGTACCCCCTTCCTTTGATGAAGGACCTCTTGGCCCACCTAGCGCAGGGTAGGATTTTTACGAAACTGGACCTCCATGAAGCATACTACCGAGTCAGGATCAAGAAGGGCGACGAATGGAAGACAGGGTTTAACTGCCCGCTGGGAAGTTACCAGTTCCGGGTGATGCCCTTTGGGTTGCAGGGGGGCCCCGCGGTATTCATGCAACTCATTAATGAGGTTCTGCACTACCACCTATACCGCGGGGTACTCGTGTACCTCAATGACATCCTCATCTACACGGAGACCATGGAGGACCACGTCAGGCTGGTAAGCAAGGTGTTGAGAAAACTATTGCAGGCCCGGTTATATGTGAAACTGTCGAAATGCGAGTTTCATCAATCCCGCCTTGACTACTTGGGGTATCAGATCTCGGCGGCGGGAGTGGAAATGGACCCCAATAAGGTCAAGAGTGTGTTGGAGTGGCAGGCACCAAAGACACGCCACCAATTGCAGAGTTTTCTAGGGTTTGCTAACTTTTACAGACAGTTTATCCCTTCCTTTGCTATGGTGGCTTTACCCCTGATGGACCTGCTGCGCACCCGGCATGCCGCGTCAAAACCACGTCCTGGACAGCCTTTGGTGTGGTCAATAGAGTGCCAGAAAGCCTTTCAGTCTCTAAAGGCATTATTCGCGAGGGAGCCTGTCCTGCTTCACCTGGATCCGGAAAAGCCATTTGTGGTACAAGTGGACGCTAGCGACGTGGCTGTGGGGGCGGTGTTGCTCCAACGGAACCGTCACGGGGCACTGCAGACGTGTGCCTACACCTCCCGGAAGTTGACCGAGACGGAACGGGCATGGGCTATATGGGAGAAGGAGGCGTTCGCAGTGAGGTGGGCGTTATCAACATGGCGGCATCTCCTGGAGGGGGCGAAGGTGCCATTCGAGGTCTGGACTGACGACAAGAACTTGGAGGTACTGCAGACCCCAAGACGGTTGTCCCCTAAACACGTTCAGTGGGCACAGTATTTCCGTCAGTTTCAGTTCCAGCTCATGTACCAGGGGGGAGGAACTTCCTGGCGGACGCTTTATCACAACTGCCACAATACGACAGCAGGCGGGAGGAAGTGGTACAAGCGATCATGCCCCCCTACTGCCAGGATGCAGTAAGAGCGGTCTCCCTTCCGGTGGCAAACAGTCTGGAGCACGAATTAAGGACAGCACTCCAGGACGATCCGTGGTTGCGGGATAATCCCGGTTTGCTGACGAGTCGGGACGGGTTGGCTTGGAACAGCAGTAAACTCTACATCCCACAGGCACTGCGGTCTCGGGTGTTCCAACGTTGCCACGATACGAAACAGGTGGGACACTTCGGATTCCTTAAAACCTTACATCTGGCAAGACGTCAGTTCTGGTGGCCCCGGATGATGATGGACATTGAGACATACGTCCGGGGGTGTCCTGTTTGTGCCACTGCAAAACCCCATATGGGGAAACCTCTGGGACTACTACAGCCGGTTGCCGATCCAACCAGACCGTGGGAGGACATCGCGATGGATTTTATTGTTGATCAGCCAGAAAGTTGGGGCTACACGGTGCTGTGGACTGTGATGGACCTGTTTTCCAAGCAGGCCCACTTCATCCCCTGTAAAGGTATGCCGTCGGCTCGAAGGCTAACCCAGCTGTTCCTGACGCACTTCTATCGCCTACATGGGGCACCCCGGCGGATCATCTCGGATCGGGGGGTTCAGTTCACGGCTCACTTTTGGTGCGAGTTCATTCATTTCATTGGATTGTCCTAAGGGCTCAGTTCGGCATACCATCCTAGTACCAACGGGGCTGCAGAACGGGCGAATGCAGCGGTGGAGTGGTATCTACGGAGCTATGTGTCCCAACAGACAGACTGGGTGGATCTGGTGGTGTTCGCAGAGGTCGCTTACAACAATGCGGTGCATAGCAGCACCGGGTTTACCCCCTTTCAGGTGGTGCAGGGCAGGGACTTTGTCCCCATACCAGAGTACAGCCAAGAGAGTCCCATACCGTGCCAACCCAGTGAGTGGATGGCATGGGTAAAGGGAGTGTGGGGGGTAGTCAAGGAAACCTTAGAGAAAGCAAGGGACACTGCTAAGGTACAGGCTGACAAGAAACGAAGGGCCCAGAAACCGTTCCAGGTAGGCGATCTGGTCTATTTATCCACAAAGTATATACGGCTACGGGTTCCATGTAAGAAACTAGAACCAAAATACCTTGGCCCTTTTTGGGTCACACAGGTGATCAATCCGGTGGCCGTGCACCTACACTTACCTAGGTTTCTGGGTAAAATACACCCAGTATTCCACAGCAGGCTGTTAAAACCGGTGGAGGTGTCGTCCCGTACACACCTAGATAGGAAACCAGGACCCGTAGAAAATGACCGGTATGACATCAAGGAACTCCTGGATTCCCACCTCAGATGGGGTGGCCTGTACTATCTAGTCCACTGGAAGGGGTACCCCCTTTCAGAGGCGTCATGGGTGAAGGAGGCTGACGTCCATGCCCCCCGTTTAATTAAGAAGTTCCATCAGCAATACTCCGGGAAGCCGGGCGGGCTGTTGGGGTTGGGCACAGGGCATGCGAACAATTAGGTAACTCTGCTTGTCTTTCAGGTGGAGTCCTGGTAGAGGGGGCCGCCTGTCAAGCCCCGCGGGGCCAACATGTACGAGCAGCTGGGACGCTAGCTACTGTGCCGCCGACGCCCTGCAGACCATCACCGAACGCCCCACGGGGTCGACACATGCCGGTGGGGGGGGACTGCCCTGCCGCTGCTGTTCCCACCGAGCCTTCTCTCAGCTGACGGGCGCAGGCCAGATTGACACGGGCCCGACAGACGCCGGGGTTTTGGCACCACGCTGTGGAGCACTCCCAGCCGGGAGGACTCATAGCAGGTGACACCCACGGACCAGCGTCTTACCGGTCCAACGGAAGAACCCCAGTGCAGCAACTCACACCTACGGACCAGCGCCTTGCTGGTCCAGACAGCCAGGCGGCCAGAGCATACGAGGGGAAGGAGAGAGAGCGACGGGAGACGGCAGCGGAGGGGAAGGGAGCTCACCTTGCTATAGTTCCTGGAACGTCGTAGCAGGACTGGAAGCTGCGCCAGCCAGAACAGGGGGGATGACGCCCCTGCTGATTGGTTTTGTTCCCCACAGACCGGATGCTGGCTTGTGGGGTGGGGGGTGGGACTAGCGCACAGAACCCTATGTAAAGCACCAGGAGCAACTCACTCCCAGTGCTAACTTTGTTGCTGTATGGATTAAAAGCCATCCGGTTGTCGCTCGTTCCTGTTTGCCGGCTCTTTGCAGGTGACCTTCATGGCTGGTTTCCAATGAGCAAAGTCAATGGGGAAACCTGCAGGAAGTTGCGAGTCACGGTCATGTGATGTTGCACGAGTGATTTGGTCAATCACTACAGCTGGAACCGATGTTGTAAGTCAGCATGTCCCTGTGATATTTCACTTTACAACTGCTTCACTTAATGACACAGTTGCTGTACAAATTGTAGTTGGTAAATGAAGACTACTTTTAATAGTCCTTTTCCCACCTTAAATTCCAACTTTACTTACCAAAGCACTGACTTAGTGACAAGCAATAGGCCTCCGTTGGCAGGCATCTTCCACAATTAAATACTTCATATTTCAATGTTGCTGCAACAGGGGGAGGATGAGCAAGGGTATGGGGGGGGGGGTAGAGAAAGAAAGTGGGAGAAATTAACTTTTAAAATCTCCACACAAGGAATGACTAACTCAAGGTAACCCACCTGCTCCAACCCCAATTCATGCAATAGATGGGAGCAGCTCAAGACAATATATAGGCCCAGCCAATGCACAAAGAACATAAAATAAATTCAGCCCATTTACTTGAGAAAGGGCTGTGCTGAATTTATGTTATAAAAATAGCAGGAGTGTCTGCAGGATGGAGCCCAACAGTCAAGATGGCAGCTGCAATCATGGGATTGAAGCTCACCTGTTTTTTATGTGTGGCCATCTTCAAAGAAGAGATACTTTTTCCCTTTCTTTTAATATTTGACATACAGGCAATATGCCAAGATTGCTCATAATTTTCTGTTTTGTATGTTTTGCTTATTATCGTCTGTTAAGAGCCGTGGTGGCGCAATGGTTAGAATGCAGTACTGCAGGCTACTTCTGTTGACTGCTGGCTGTCAGAAGATTGGCAGTTCAATTCTGATTGGCTCAAGGTTGACTCTGCCTTCCATCCTTCTGAGGTCGGTAAAATGAGGACCCGGATTGTTGGGGCCAATAGGCTGACTCTGTAAAACCGCTTAGAGAGGGCTGTAAAGCACTGTGAAGCGGTATATAAGTCTAAGTGCTAATGCTATTTTTACATCTTTTTTTGTTCGTTTATGATTTGGTTTTGTTGTTTTAAGCAGTTTACAGAGTCAGCCTATTGCCCCCAACAATCTGGGTCCTCATTTTACTGATCTCGGAAGGGTGGAAGGCTGCATCAACCTTGAGCCAGTCAGAACTGAACTGCTGGCAGTTGGCAGAGTTAGCCTGCAATACTGCATTCTAAGCACTGTGCCACCACAGCTCTTGATTCCTTGGTCTGACCCATCTAATGGGGGCAAACACATAGATATTGCCTTGGGCCAATTCTCCACCTTGTTCAACTTTCTCCAACCTAGTATCCTGTTTTGCGATGATAACCAAAAATATTAGCCATGTAGCCTGGGATTTCTAGAAGTTCCACATTTAAGTGCATCCAGCTCATATGGATCAGCTCCCCCTCCCGTTACCCTCCAAAAATTCTTTCATCCTTTTGCTGCTCTGTTGTGGTTTGTCACTATTTGATCCACATGTGTGCAAGATAATTTCCTACACACTTCTGTTTTTTGCCTTGATCCCCCAGGGGCCACCCCTAACCTTCTCCCAAGCAAAATCCTCTCTTCTCATTATTCAACCACACTAGCTTTTATATGGCAGACTCTTGTTCCACCCACCCATTTAAAACCAAGCAACTTACCACATATGTTTTCATCACAACCTACAAGGAAAGAGATTCCAAAATGAATGCCCATGCCTCCAATAATATATTATCTGTAGATTTTTCTTCACATGCAAATTGTTCCCACATTCCCTTCAGTTGCAACACCAAATGTTACAGTTCTACATAACCAAATTATGAAGCTTTTATACCTTTTCAATCTGTGTAACTATGAAAAATAGCTTGCACAGGTAATCTTCAATTTACAATCATTTGTTTGTTGACTGTTCAAAGTTACAACAGCCCTGAAAAAAGTGACTTATGGCCATTTTTTATGTTTACGACCCATTGCAGCATCCCCATGGCCACGTGATCAAAATTCAGATGCTTGGCAACTGACATGTATTTATGACCGTTGCAGTGTCCCTGGGTCACGTGATCACCTTTTGTGACTTCTGACAAGCAAAGTCAATGGGGACTCCAGATTCACTTAACTGTGTTACTAACTTAACAACTATAATGATTCACTTAACAACTGTGGCAAGAAAAGTCACTTAACAACTGTCTTGCTTAACAACAGAAATTTTGGGCTCAATTGTGTTCGTAAGCCGAGGACTACCTGCATGTTTGAAAACTTTCATTAAAAACATTCCTAAGTGCCAGGAAGTGTCCAGGAAATTCTTTTCAGTGAAAATATTCAGATGGACAACAGCCTCATAGAAGCTCTAAAAGGCACCATCCACTATAAACATTGCAAACTGATTTTTTAAAAATTAATTAGTATAATTAATTCACTGTAATGTCTAGAGACAGTCTGTTCCATATATTAATGTTATATTGTATGGATTTTTTCTGCTTGAATGAAAGAATAATAATAATTTGTTGATTTTTTTATGCTGTCCAGCCAATGCTGGGTGGTTTACAAATTAAAATAATAACAAATGTAGCCCCACTTATTAATTTCTATGCATCACCCATAATTTTAATAATGTAATTCATTTGGATACCACTGATTACTGTTAATTTTAATTTATCTTACTTTCATTTTTTTAAATTGTTTTTAGCCATAAAGAAGAATCAGACAAATTCTGGAACAATAAAAAATATGTTTACCTACACTCTTTCTTTCATTAGTCCCATTCTAGTCATTTTAGTTTCTAAAACTTGATTATATATATATTTTTAGCTGTTCCTCTTATGAAAGGCTCTGCATAGATGCTCTGTAGACCATTTTATTGCTTTATACATATATGCATCCATATCTTCTATTATGGAATAACAAAAGAAAGGACAGGCAAGATTTCCAGATTAGAAAAAGAACTCCTGAAGCAGAAATTAGGAAAGACCCAAAACCTTGTATTTGGTATATCTTTAAGGCTTTCTTGAAATTCATGGTTGTCTTTGTCCGGAAGTCCACCAATTCTTCCAGCAGATCCTCCTCTGCAGAAACACCAAGAATTTCTTTCTTTAGAGGGGAAAGACTGGAGAATAGATAGATAGATAGATAGATAGATAGATAGATAGATGGATGGATGGATGGATGGATGGATGGATGGATGGATGGATGGATGGATGGATGGATGGATAGATAGATAGATAGATAGATAGATAGATAGATAGATAGATAGATAGATAGATAGATAGATAGATAGATAGGCAGACATAGACAGACATAGACAGATGGATAGATGATAGATGGATGGATGGATGGAAGGATGGATGGATAGTTAGATGACAGATAGACAGACAGACAGACAGACAGACAGACAGACAGACAGACAGACAGACAGACAGATAGATAGATAATGATAGACAGACAGATATATATGGATAGATAGATAGATGATAGAGAAATATGTGTAATTGCTGCTGGGATTCTCACCTGTAAGTTGGGTTTGAAGCAGTTTTTCTGTTGTGACCTTCACCTCTTGGATCAAGGCATCAACCATGGATTTAACTGGGAAGAAGAGAATGAGAGACAGTTGCAATAGATTGTAAAAAAAAAATTTAGATTTTTAAATATTTTTTTAAAAGGTATAGTAAACTGGGCCATACTTTAGTGATGGAGGGAACTTTGGGGGGAAACAGTAAGGCTTAGGCAGAGTAAATTCAAAGGGCATGAAAGTAGCTAGAATTTTCAGGGGTGTTTTGTTTTTCTTTTTAAATCACAGCAAAGGTACATAAGTTTCTTAGACCAAAGTTATACACTTTCTCTGTGTGCGGTGCAAGAAATCTAAATTTAATTTAACTGAGCTTTGCATTTAATTAAAATCACACTAAATTTAAACTAAATTTAAATTAATTAAACATTCAAATTAAATTAAAAAATAAATATTCAAATTAAATTATAATTAAATTAAATTTAAATTAATTCAACATTAAAATTTAATTAAAATTTAAAAATTAAAATAAAATTAAAAATGTGTTAAATTAAAATTTAAACTGACAAATTAGATTAAATACATTAAAGCATATTAAATTAATTATTCACCTCCCCTTTATGAATAATTCTCTTTGGTAGAAAATTTTAGAAATCCCCAAATTATTCATCTTTGTGTTGGTGGAGCCATTCTGGAGGTCTCCCCCACAGCATTTGGGGCGCATGCGGTCTTTGGAGTCTCAGATTGTGCACCCTTCACAGTGTTCGCGTTTTTTTCCTCAGAACAGTGGAAAATGGCATAACAATCACAGATATTTTAGTAATTATTATTATTATTATTATTATTATTATTATTATTATTATTATTATTATTATTATTGTTGTTGTTGTTGTTGTTGTTGTTGTTGTTGTTGTTGTTATTATTATTATTATTTTCCCAATCAGTTTGATGGTACATCTAGAAGGGCTCTTGATTGAGGCTGGAAAAAAAGCATTTTTTCTATCTTCCCTTAAAGGTGATTTTATCATATGAAAGGATACAATTTTCTTCCCCTGTCTTGCCCAACTTCCAGACATCCAACCTCTTAAATACTGCTTCCTCCTTAGTTATTTATATTCTACCTTTATTATTTTTACAAATCACTCAAGCCAGTGAATGTATCCAATACATTTCCCTTCTTCTATTTGTCCCACAACAACCCTGTGAGGCAAGTTAGGCTGAACAGAGTAACTGGTCCAAGGGCACCCAAGTCCAAGGGCTTTCATGGCTAAGGCAGGATTTGAACTCACAGTTGTTTGCTTTCTAGCTCAGTGCCTTAACCACTAGACCAAACTGGCTGTCCCAAATTGCCCTTTAAAATCTCATCTTTTCAATGAAGCTTCTGGTGTGAATATTAGCCCACCTTAACTCCCAGCTTTGTCAATGTATGTTCCCTGTCCTCCTATATTCCCATTTCTATATCTCTCTCCTGTATCTATTTTTATGTATTAGATTTTTATCTCATCGTGATTACTTTATAAGTAACTCAAGGCGGTGAACATACAGAATACTTCTTCCTCCTCTTAATTTCCGTGAGTCAAATTTGGGATTCTGAGCAAAACAGTCTGGCCTCATTCTTACAAAATTACCACACACGTATTGGTGGCACCGGAATCATGTCTGTGACTGATGCCTTCAAATAGGATAAGCAAAATTTTCTTCGTGTTATTTTAGAACACCACAAAGAACGTCCTCCCACCACAGCTTTACCTCCTGTTTCCATGAATAATAGAGTCATTGATATAGGAGAAGAGCAGGCAGAGCTGGGGAGGCGGAGTTAAATGTGTCATCAGTTTAGAGTCCTTGCATTGCCATAAGAGATCCAGGTCCAGCCCATTAATTCCGTTGACACTTATCTCGCGCCAATTTAGTCCTGACTGTTAGTTGACTACATTCTCGTGTATAGGCTTGTGAAGGGATTTTATTGTGCTTATGATTTTAGTATGTTTAAGTTTGACATTAGCATTTATTTTACACATAGTAACCATTTTATATTGAAACTTATAGTGTTATCATGTAATCATTTTGTTATTTTGTAATCATTATTTTGTAGTTAATTGCTTGATCAGATGCTTTATATATATATTGGAAAAGTAAGGGCTTCATGCTTTAGGTATAGGTGATTGCTTATATGAAAAGAGCACAGTAAGGGGAGGGGGGAAAGGAGTTATGGATGGAGCCTGGGTTGCTGTGTATGAGTCATCATCTAAGAATTGTTTTTT
>NW_015389996.1:46511-47595 GCF_001527695.2 Protobothrops mucrosquamatus
AGAGGTTTTGAATTTGGTCTGTCCAGTCCGCCCAGAAATAAATAAGTTTCAAAAGAAAGCAATTCAAACTTGTCCTGAACCTGAAGATTACCCACCACCTTATGTGATCCCGACTGCTCCTGCTGCTGCATCTGAAGCTCCACCCCTGAGCTCAGCTGCTTCTTCCCCCACAGCCCCCTCTGTCTCTTCTCCGTCCTTGCATTCAGCTGCTGCTTCCCCCGCAGCCCCCCTTCTCTCCATCTCTGAAGACGAAGATCCTGATGAGGGATCATCCTCTGCTGCACGGATTCAAAGCCCTTCTCACACGAGACAGGGCAAAGTTTATGCTACAAAAAAAAAAATCACTTGGAGGAGAAGACAATATGCACGCTGCGACAGGTGCCAGCAACAAATGGAAAAATGGTCCTGGTTCACACCCCATTTACCACCAGTGACCTTTTTAACTGGAAAGCTAACTTGCCACCATTTAGAGAATCCCCCCAGCAGTACGTTGATTTATTTCAAAGGATTTTTGCCACCCACAAGCCAACGGTCCCTGATATAGACACTTTGTTATCTGGATTTTTGGGGGCTGAGGACAAACGCCAGGTTTTGAAAAAAAGCCTTGGAGGAATATACTAGGGGATGGAAGGAAGCCACCAATGATGGACAAAGAGACATTGAACAGTGGCCAGCACCTGAAGTTGTTTTTGTTCCAAGTTTTGAATGTGATGTTAACACTGATGGAGGATATGGTGCCTTACTGAATTTTCACAACGCCGTTCTCCATGGCATTAGAACTGGGGTCCCCAAGACTGTTTGAGTTCTCAGACTACTCCTATTGTTGGTGTCAGTGGGCAAACTGAAATGGCTCCCTGCACCACCCCTTTGTGTGTGACTCCAAGTCAAGGGCCCAAAGTTCAACACTCATTTCTGGTTTTACCCCAGTGCCCTATTAACTTGCTGGGCAGAGATTTGCTGGGGAAATTGGGAGCAACAATCACTTGTCAACCCCAGGGTATTTCTTTGGATTTTCCAGCTTTGCAAGCTTATATTTGTTATCTGGATGCTAGTGCACCTCCTGTTTCTTTTCCGGATTCCATTT
>NW_015389997.1:0-3283 GCF_001527695.2 Protobothrops mucrosquamatus
TGGCCTCCCGGGAGGTTACACGAGGCTGGCTCCAGGGAATCGTCAACGCTTCTTTGAGTGAGGGGTTCTTGCCGGCCGCCTTGAAAGAGGCGGTGGTGAGGCCCCTCCTCAAGAAGCCCTCCCTGGACCCGGCTGTTTTGGCCAACTACCGTCCTGTCTCCAACCTTCGCTTTCTTGCGAAGGTTGTTGAGAGTGTGGTAGCACGACAGCTCCCTCAGCACCTGGAAGAAACTGTCTATCTAGACTCGCGCCAGTCCGGCTTCCGGCCTGGGCACAGCACAGAAACGGCATTGGTCGCGTTGGTTGATGATCTCTGGAGGGCTCGGGATAGAGGCTGCTCCTCTATCCTGGTCCTGTTAGACCTCTCAGCGGCTTTTGATACCATCGACCATGGTATCTTGTTGCACCGGTTAGGGGGGTTGGGTTTGGGGGGCACCGTCTTATGGTGGTTCTCCTCCTACCTCTCGGACCGGTCGCAATTTGTGTTGGCAGGGGGGCAGAGGTCGACCTCGAGGTGCCTCACTTGTGGGGTACCACAGGGGTCGGTCCTCTCGCCTCTCCTGTTCAACATTTATATGAAGCCGCTGGGTGAGATCATCCGTGGTTTCGGGGTGGAGTTTCATCAGTACGCAGATGACACCCAGCTGTACATCTCCACCCCGGACCACCCCAACGATGCCACGGAAGTGATGTCCCGGTGCCTGGAGGCCGTGCGAGTCTGGATGGGGAGGAACAGGCTTCGACTCAACCCGTCCAAGACAGAGTGGCTGTGGTTTCCGGCGTCACGACATAGCCAGTTGGCTCCATCTCTGGCTATTGGGGGCGAGTCATTAGCTCCTGCGGAGAGGGCCCGCAACCTGGGCGTCCTCCTGGATGCTCGGCTGTCTTTAGACGATCATGTGACAGCCGTGGCCAGGGGGGCTTTTCATCAGGTTTGCCTGATACGCCAGTTGCGCCCCCTTCCTGGATCGTGACGCTCTACGCACGGTCACTCAAACCCTCGTTTCCCGCCTGGACTATTGCAACGCTCTCTACATGGGGCTCTCCTTGAGGTGCACCTGGAGGCTCCAGCTAGTTCAGAATGCGGCCGCGCGGGGGATCCTGGGGGCCTCTAGATACTCCCATGTAACACCTCTCCTGCGCGAGCTGCACTGGCTGACTGTGGCCTTCCGGGTGCGCTTCAAGGTGTTAGTAACAACCTTTAAAGTGCTCCGTGGCAATGGACCTAGGTATTTGCAAGACCGCCTCCTACCAAACACCTCCCTTTGACCAGTCCGCTCCCACAGAGAGGGCCTCCTTAGGGTGCCGTCAGCCAGACAATGCCGGCTGGCGACCCCCAGGGGGAGAGCCTTCTCTGTGGCAGCTCCTGCCCTCTGGAATGACCTACCCCCCCGACCTACGTACAGTTGCGGACCTGCGCCTTTTTCGCCGAGCCCTGAAGGCCCATCTATTCCGTGCGGCCGGCCTGGCGTAGTTTGATTATGTTTTAGTGGGGGTTTTATATGGGGTATTTTTAGAGCAGGCCTGTTATTTAATTTGATTTTAGAACAGAAATTTGTGTATATTTATCGTGGTTTTTATTATCGCCTGTTCACCGCCCTGAGTCCCGTAAGGGAGATCGGGCGGTATATAAATTCAATAAATAAAATAAATAAAAATAAATCTTTGCAGGCTCGGACTATTTGCTGATATTCTGCTTTAGTTATGTGCCCCTCTTTCCACTTTTTATACTTGTCCTTTTTATCTTTCAATTTATCGGAGAGTTCTTTATGCAGCCATGCTGGTTTCTTTTGAGAGCTCTTATTTTTCTTCTTCATTGGTATTGTGCTAGACTGGGCTTTTATTATCTCACTTTTCAAAATTTCCCAAGCTTCTTGAGTTGTTTTCCCCTTGAGGATTCTCATCCATGGAATCCTTCCCAAGGTCTCTCTAAGTTTACTGAAATTAGCTCTCTTAAAGTCCAAGACCCTAGTTTGACTGTGCTCTACTGCTTGTGCTTCCAGAATGTTGAATTCCAATATTGCATGATCATTTCCCTCCAAGGTTCCTGTGGCTTCAACACCTTCTATCATTTCATCTCTGTTAGTGAGGATTAGATCCAATATGGCTAATCCCCTAGTTCCCTTGTCTACTTTTGGGGAGGCAAAGTTGTCTGCTAGGTTTGTCAGGAATCTGTTTGATCTTCCACTTGGTGCAGAGTTTGTCTCCCAGTTGATGTCAGGGTAATTAAAGTCCCCCATTACTATTGTGATGTGCTTCCTACATACCTTAGTTAGCTGACTAGCAAAAAGTTCATCTATTTCCTCTGTTTGGTTGGGTGGCCTATAGTATACACCTATGGCAATGTCATTCCCCCCCCCCTTTTTTATATTGACCCAAATGCATTCAAGACAGTTTTCATCATTGTTGTGCTTTATTTCTCTAGAGATGTAGTTATTTCTTATATAGAGAGCAACTCCACCTCCTCTTTTATTTGGTCTGTTTCTTTTAAATAATTTAAATCCCTCTAGCTGTGTGTTCCATTTGTGGGTTTCATCCCACCATGTTTCCGTAATGGCAACAATATCATGTCTGCCCTCATTTACCTGAATTCACCCTGTTTACTGTTCATACTCTGTGCATTGGTGTATAGACATTTGAGTCCTTTATGACTGACCGTGTGTTTACTTTCTACATAACCTGTGTGGTGCCTGAGTTCCCCTATTTTCTTACCACCTGTTTGGTTAGTGCACTTTGTGTGGCACTTGCTATTAAAAGCTTGATTTTGCTTGACAGCAAGGTTGATATTCTTGTCCACATACACATCTATGTTACATGCACTGGTAGCCCTATAATTTTTACATTGCCGGGGACAGGGATGTTCTATATCAATTAACTCACTGTCCCCATTGTTTAGTTTAAATATTCCTCCAGAAAATCTGTGAATTTATAGCCGAGTAACTCAGTCCCTTTCTTTGATGGATGCAAACCATTTCTTTTGTACATTTTTTCATTGGACCAGCTACTGACATCGTGACTAATATAACCAAAGCCTTCCCCTTTACACCACTCCTTTAGCCACATATTGAATTGTGCTATACGCTAGCCTTTTCCATTTTGCTCCTTATACACTGGTAAAACCTCTGAAAAAGTAAGCCTACAGCCTATTCTGCTAAGTTCCTGCCCCAAGCTCTGGAAATCATTCTGCACAGAGAGTACATCTTTTTGGGACAGATTGTTAGTGCCAAGATGTACAATAGCCTCCACATCACAGTCCTTGCTGGCATTCTTGATTATTTTAGAA